>NC_057411.1:0-258485 GCF_019320065.1 Cervus canadensis
CGTTTCTCCTTGTGGTTTTAAATTGCATTTCTCTAGTGACAAATCATGTTAAATATCGCTTCATGACCTTACTATAATCTACATGCAATAAAACTTAATTTAAGGATATAATTTTATGATTTCTGGCAGATAAATACACCCACGTACAGCCACCACAGACAAGATACAGAATGTTTCCATCACCACAAATCTTCTCTTGTCCTTTTCCCAACCACTCTGATGAGCACCAGGCAGCAAATGATTTGCTGGTTTCGAGAGATTAGATCTATTGTCTAGGATTTCATAAAAACCGGATCATGGGTTTGCATTTGTGTCTGACTTCTTTTGTTTCACATAACAGGTTTTCTTTCGTTGCTTTTTGTTTGTTTTTCAATTTCCTTCATTTATTTCTAATAACCCTCAGGCCTTTTCCTGAAAAGGAAATGTCCCCATTTTTTATAACATTTATCAGAAATATATGGATACTATTTTAGTTTTTATGCTGTCTGTGGCATTCATATTTTTTTATTTGTTTTTATTTGGATGCTCTGGGCCTCAGTTGTGCTATGTGCGATACAGTTCCCTGCCTACGAATCACGTCTGGGCTCCCTGCTTTGGGAGCGCAGAGGCGTAGCCCCAGGACCACCTAGTTGTTGTCTCTCTCTCTTTTTTAATTGTGTGATACTCATTTTACAATGGTACATTATTCTCTGCTGTACAATGAAGTGAATCATTTATATGTATACATCAATCCACTCGCCTTTGAGCTTCCCACCCATCCCCTCATTCCTCTTCTTTAGGTCAAGGGAGAGCACCAAGCTGAGCTCCGTATGCTACACAGCCGCTTTCCACTAGCTCTCGTTTTAAAGACCTGAGGACTGTTAGAAATAAATAAAGGACGTTTAAAAACAAACAGAGAGCAACAACAGGAGACACGCCAGCACTGCATGCATGTCAGCGCTCCTCTCTCAGCTCGGCCCCCCTCCCCGCCCCCCGGGGTCCTCCAGTCCCTTCTCTGTATCTGTGCCTCTGTCTGAGCTCTGGAGATGAGCTCATCGGTCCCGTTTCTCTACATACGCAGGGCTTAGTTGCTCAGTCCTGTCCATTCTGTAGCCTGCAAGGCTCCTCTGGCAATGGACTGCGTCCTTCAGGCTCCTCTGCCCAAGGGGAGTCTCCACACAAGTATACAAGAGTCAGTTGCCATGCCCTTTCCCAGGGTATCTGCCCAAACCAGGGACCAAACTCAGGTTTCCCACATTGCAGGCAGATTCTTTACCGTCTGAGCCACAAGGGAAGCTCAACAATAGTGGAATGGGTAGCTTATCCTTTCTTAGGGCATCTTGTCAATCCAGGAATTGAACTGGGGCCCCATGCATTACAGGAGGATTCTTCACCAGCTGAGCTACCATGGAAGCCTCTCTCTCTATGGGTGTGTGTATACATTTATACATGTATAGATTCGTATATACAAACATATATACGTGTGTGTATATATATACACGAACACACAATATTTGTTTTTGATTTTCTGTCTCATTTCACTTTATGACTGACTGTCCATCCACATCTCTTCAAAGAACCCACTTTCATTTCTTTAATGGCTACACAACATTACACCGTACATATGCAGTGCCGGGAGCCAGCACACGAGATCCCACCCATGACAAGGGCATGAGGAGAAGGCCTGCCAAGCACGGCAGATCAGGACTTCAGGGATTTCGAAAAGCTGCCCGGCGCTCACATTAAAGATGATCTCTGTCTTTCTGATGCTTGCTGTCTTAGACTACTCCCTAATTTCTGTGACACAGGTAGAAGGCCTTCCCCGATTTCTCTCCAAACAGAGTCAACTTAGAACTTTAATCAACATGTCCCCCGGACGCCGGTATCCTATAAGATTATCCAGGATGAAAAGAGTGTTTCAATTCAGACTCCTTTGCTGGCATTCTAGCCTGCTTGGCAAATGCGTATTAATGTAACACAAAAATATTACTTTAAAAGTGGTTAGAATTGTTCATTTTAACCAGGAATGCTAAACAGGGGCTGCCTCACTGGAGCTGCAGAGTCTTTGTCTTGTAAACCTTTTAGATAAATTCAACTAATAACTTCTGCAAAAGGACTAACCTTTGTGTTCATTAAAGAATAGATTACAGGAAAACAGCTTTTCATTCACCTAGGTCATAAAATGTCAATAGGACCCAAGGCCAGAAGATAATATAAAAGATACTCACAAAGAACTTATTGGAAACACCCTGGTTTCCTGAGGGACAAGATGATGTAATGTTAAACTTTCTTCCCCTAAAAATGTATTAACTTAGGGTATAAAAGCTATGGTAAAAAAATAAAGCATTGCCAGACTCTGCCAGACCCTGCAAACACCCCCGTCTGGTCATTCTCTCTCTCTCTCTCCCCCTCGCGGACTTGGCCCTATCAAGGCTGGTCTCACTTCTCTCTCTCGCCGACGCCGTTCATCCTGAGGGTACCCCTGGATCCTGCTGAGGCTGGACCCCAGCAATGCAGCACCTTTCCCTACCCAGTTTTCTGTTGACGGACATTTAGGGTAATTCCATGTCCTGCTGCTGCTGCTAAGTCGCTTCAGTCGTGTCCGATTCTGTGCACCCCAAAGATGGCAGCCCACCAGGCTCCTCTGTCCCTGGGATTCTCCAGGCAAGAAAACTGGAGTGGGCTCCCATTTCCTTCTCCAATGCATGAAAGTGAAAAGTGAAAGTGAAGTCGCTCAGTCCTGTCCAACTCTTCCTGACCCCATGGACTGTAATCTACCAGGGTCCTCCGTCCATGGGATTTTCCAGGCAAGAGTACTGGAGTGGGTTGCCATTTCCTTCTCCAGATTCCATGTCCTAGTTATTGTAAAAAGGGCTGCAATGAACATGAGCATGCATATGTCTTTCTGAACTATGGTAGCCTCACCAAACCCAGTGGGATTGCTGGGTGGTATGGTCGTTCTATTTTCAGTTTTTTAAGGAACCTGCATACTGCCCTCCGCAGTGGCTCTATCAATTTACATTGCCACCAACAGTGCAACAGGGGTCTCTCTTCTCTACATTCTCTGCGGCATTGGTTCTAGACTTTTTGATCATAGGTATTGTGACTGATGTGAGCTAATATCTCATTTGCAGTTTTGATTTGCATTTCTCGAATAGTGATAGAATAGTGAATGATGTTGAGATTCTGCTGTGTTTGGTATTCCATCCTGTGACTTACTTATACAATACAGAAGAACACTTGAATAGATTCTGATTGACCCTGTGCACTATATAAAATGATACGCTTAGACAAACGCATATTGACAGGGATTCATCCTAAACGATCACTTCCAATTCCCACTCCATGATCTGCTAATCATCTATGTAGCTTTACCTTTCCGAGAATGTCACAATGGGGTCATACTGGGTGCAGCCTATTCAACTGGATTCTTTCACTTAGCCATATGCATCGAAGATTTATGCCTGTCTTCCAAGGGTTGATGTTTCATTCCTTTCCACTGTTGAGTGTTATTCCTTTGCATGTATACAGGAGGAAAATAAATTTCCTTCTCCCTTTCCAGGTTCTTGGTCGAGCCCTCCTTCTCCATGATTGAACACATTTTACCAGGAGAAAAACAGAAGTTCAATTAACATGTATACCTTTTGCATAGAGAGGAGATGTCAAGGAAAACTGAGTCACTCCCTGAAATGACCTAAGACTTCACCCTAAATGGCTCTTCAGCCCCAAACAGAAAAAAGACCTTGAGGGGAAGGCGGAAGCCATTTATGGCAGGTTACCATGCAAAGCACAGTAAATAAATAGATGATTGTTTGCAGATTGAAGTCCTGACTTCTTCACTGATAAGTGTTCCTTCCTTGAGATGTAATTATCCGTCTCCTAGGTTCAAAGAGGGACACCCTTACAAATGGCGATTTCCCTAATAAATGTAAATGTACCTCACAGAAGGGCAACCTCAGCCTTCCCTGGCGAGCCAACTGCTAAGAATCTGCCTGCTAAAGCGGTGGACACATGTTCTGTCCCTGATCCAGGAGTCTCCCACATGCCTCAGGGCAGCTGAGCTCATGCACACCTGCTGAGCCAGTGCTCTAGAGCCGGGAGCCACAGCTCCTAAAGGCGGGCACCCCAAGTCCTGAGCCTGCACCCCTGGAGCCCGTGCTCTGCACCCAGAGGAGAACCCACGTCCACAACTAGAGAACGCCCGCCCAGAGCGACGGAGACACAGTGTGGCCTAAAGACATGAGCAAATCTTAAAAAAAATAGGGGGCAACCTCTACTCAGTTGTTTTTTTTTTTTCAAATTAATCAAACTAAAATAAGTCAGACAGACCTAATTTGGGGTGGTGTGTTCTGGTCCCCTTGATATCTGTATACACCAATTGCTTGCACGTTCATCTACTGAAGGATATCCTGATGTCTTCACGTTTGTAGCCACTGTGAATAGAACTGCTGCGCAAAGTTGCATCCTCATTTGCATTTGGACTTAGAATCTCAGAGCAACTGCCTAATTACTGAAAGCGCAGTGGCTGGATCCCAAGGTGAGACCTATGGAGCTTTGGGGAAAACTGCCAGACTGTCTCTCGTGGGGGCTGCACAGGCATCCCACCAGCAACCAGGAATGGTTCCTGTGGCTCCTCATCCTCCAGCAATGACTATTATCTTATCTTTGGAGTTTGGCAGTCCTAAGAGGTGTGGTGTGAGATATCACGATTTTAATGTGTACTTCCCTGATTGTACATGATGGTGAGCCTATGTGCTATTTATTTTTAACAATTAAGGAAATTCTGATATGGGTGACAAAGTGAGTAAAGTTTGAAGTCATATGCCAAGTGAAACAAGCTAAAGAGAAATGGGCAAATAATCTATGCTTCCACTGTGAGATGCCCAGATAAGCCCACTGCAAACACAAAGCAGAATAAGGCTGCCAGGGGATAAGGGGAGTTGGACCTGTTGGACTTGGACAAGGGCCAGTGACTGTGTATGATGATGGTGCTGGTCAGTCAGTCAGCCAGTTCAGTCGCTCAGTCATGTCCGACTCTTTGCGACCCCATGAATCGCAGCACGCCAGGCCTACCTGTGCATCAACAACTCCTGGAGTTTACCCAAACTCATGTCCATTGAGTCGGTGATGCCATCTAAGCATCTCATCCTCTGTCGTCCCCTTCTCCTCGAGCCTTCAATCTTTCTCAACATCAGGGTCTTTTCAAATGAGTCAGCTCTTCGCATCAGGTGGCCAAAGTATTGGAGTTTCAGCTTCAGCATCAGTCCTTCCAATGAACACCCAGGACTGATTTCCTTTAGGATGGACTGCTTGGATCTCCTTGCAGTCCAAGGGACTCTCAAGAGTCTTCTCCAACACCACAGTTCAAAAGCATCAGTTTTCTGTGCTCAGCATGAGACACAGGACACAGCCAGAAGCAGCACCTCCTCACACAGATTTCCAGTCAGTGCCTGTCAACTTTCTACAGCCCCGGTTTCACTCCTTTGGGTCTGAGAGCTCAAGGCCTCATGAAATTGACGTGTTCTCCTTCTCAGACAAAGGAACCTAGCACACAGCCCCCTGCCTCACTCTGCCAGCCAAGGCTAGCAGCTCCTCTTACTGAAGAGCCACGGGTCACATGTGTCCTATAGAAGTCCTCAAATTCACACCAACAATGCCAACGAGAAGATCTAGGGTGGGGGAGGGCTGAGCTTAATGAAATTATCACCAGAGGCGCCAGACCGCCAGCTGCTAAGGTGTGTGGCATCAACTTCCCACTGGCCTGACATCTTGGAGGTCATGTCCTCAAACTGGTGACAAGACACCTAGGAGGGACACTCTGGCAACACGATCAGCAGGTAGTGAGACCTGCAGGGAAAAGTGGAAGTGGACAGAAGGTGGATCCTGCAGCAAGAGCAGATTCTCCGAGTTGCTGTGCTTGGCATGTGCTATGCTTAGTTGCTCAGTCCTGTCCTACTCTGAGAACTCAGTACCTTTACAGATAAGCAAAGGTGAAGACATTCAGCACCACCAAAGTAGCTTGACAACAAATATAAAAGGATGTTCTCTAGGCAGGAAATAGAAGGGAGTGAATAGACATAAAAAAAAAGAAACCCAGAATAATAAAGTAAATAATGATAGTATCATGCATATCAATAATTACCTTAAATATAAAAGGATTAAATGGTCCAACTGAAACACAGACTGGCTCAATGGAAACAAAAAACAGGCCACATAAAAATGCTGTCAATAATACATCCACCTCAGACCTAGGGACACACACAGACTAATACTGAGGGCCTGGAAAATGGTTTTCCATGCAAATGGCAATTAAAAGAAAGCTGGAGTAGCAATTCTCATATCAGATAAAATAGACATTTCAAGAAAGACTATTACAAGAGACAAGGAAGGACACTACACAACGATAAAGAGATCAATCCAGGAAGAAGATATTGTAATAATAATACACACGCATCCAACACAGGAGCCCCTAAATACATAAGACATACAGAAACAAACATCAAACAGGAAATTGACAGTAAGAAAATAATACTAGGGGATATTAACACCTCACTTAGACCAATGGACAGATCATCCACAAAGAATATTAATACAGAAACATACACCTTAAATCACACTTTAGACTGCTGCTGCTAAGTCACTTCAGTCGTGTCCGACTCTGCGACCCCATAGATGGCAGCCCACTAGGCACCCCTGTCCCTGGGATTCTCCAGGCAAGAGTACTGGAGTGGGGTGCCATTGCCTTCTCCACACATTAGACCAGATGGACCTTATTGATATCTTTAGCATATTCCATCACCAAACAGCAGAATGCATTTTTTTCCCCTTAAATGCACATGAACACTCTCTGGAACGGATCACACCTTGGGTCACAAATCAAGCCTTGGCACAGTTAAGAAACTGAAATCATAGCAAGCATCTTTTCTGATCACACTGATACAGGATTAGGGATCATTGATAAGAAACATTTGTAAAAAACACAAACACATGGAGAACTCAAACAGGTCACTGAAGAAATCAAAGAGGAAATTTAAAAATCCCGAAAAACAAATGGCAATGAATAAATGACAACCCAAAACCGATGTGATGCAATAAAAGCAATGCTAAGAGGGAAGTTTATAGCAAGACAAGAAGCCTACCTCAAGAAATGAAAAGAACATCAAATGACCTAATCTAACACCTAAAGAACCTAGAAAAAGAAGGAAAAGGGCCACAAAACCTCCAAAGTTAGCAGAAGGAAAGAAATCATAAAGATCAGAGCAGAAATTAATGGAAATGAAGGAAACACTAGCAAAGATCAATAAAACAATAAGATACATCTTGGAGAACATAAACAAAATTGACAAATCATGAGCCAGACTCATCAAGAAAAATAGGGCAAAGACTCAAATCAACTCGAAATGAAAAAGGAGACGTTACAACAGACAACACAGAAAGAGAACCGATCATGAGAGACAATCAGAAACAACTGCATGTCAATAAAATGGATAACCTGGAACAAATGGACAAATTCTTAGAAAAGTACAATATTCTAAGACTGAACCAGGAAGAAACAGAAAATATGAATCAATCAAGTACTAACACCAGTCACAAGCTGTTAGAGCTGGTGAACACATGAATCACAAGCACTACTAACTGTGATCAAAAGTCTCCAACAAACAAATGGCCAGGACTTCACAGGCGAATGCTCTCAAATGGTAGAGATGTGATAATACCTATGCTGGTCAAACTCTTCCAGAAAAATGTGGAGGGAGGAGCATGCCCAACTCATTCTATGAGGCCACCATCACCATGAACCAAAATGAAGCAGAAATGCCACGCAGAAAAGAAAATTACAGGCTAACATCACTGATGAACATCAACACAAAAATCCCGAGGAAAATGCTAGCAAAAACAAAACTAAACAAAAACACAGTAAAAGGGTCATACATCAAGTTCAAGGGGGGTTTATCCCCAGGATGCAAAGATTCTTCACTATGTGCAAATCAATCAATGTGATACACTATATAAACAAACTGAAAGATAAAAACCATATGATAATCTCAATCGATGCAGAGAAAGGTTTTGACAAAATTAAACACCAGTTTATGATTTAAAGAACGCCCCATAACTGGGCATGGAAGAGACCTACCTCAACATAAGAAAGGGCATATAGGAAAATCTCTCAGCAAACATTAGTTTCAGTGGTGTCAACATGCAAGCTTTTCCTCTGAGATCAGGATCAAGACTATGGTGCCCATTCTCATTCCTATTATTCAATACAGTTTTGTAAGTCATAGACACAGCAATCAGAGAAGAAAACAAAAAAGAATGCATACTGGAAAAGAAGAAGTCCATCTCTCCTGGATTGCAGAGGACCTGTTTCTATTCACAGAAGACCCTAAAGATAGAACCAGAAAATTACTAGAGCTAATCAGTGAATCTAGTAAAGCACAGGATACAAAAGTAATACACAGAAATCCTTTGCATACTTATCACACAGCAAGAAAAATCAGCAAGAGAAATTAAGGACACAGTGCCATTCCCCACTGAAACAAGAAACATAGCGTAGCTAGGAATGCTGTTGCTGCTAAGTCGCATCAGTCATGTCCGACTCTGTGCGACCCCATAGGCGGGTGCCCACCAGGATCCCCCGTCCCTGGGATTCTCCAGGCAAGAACACTGGAGTGGGTTGCCATGTCCTTCTCCAAGGCATGAAAGTGAAACGTGAAAGTGAAGTCACTCAGTCATGTCTGACTCTTCGGGACCCCATGGTCTGTAGCCTACCAGGCTCCTCCATCCTTGGGATTTTCCAGGCAAGACGACTGGAGTGGGTTGCCAGTTTCTTCTCCAATAGCTAGGAATAAACCTACCTAAACAGACAAAACATGTGTATGCAGAAAGACAGGCTGTATGATGAAAGATACAAAGATGAAACAAACAGATAGAAAGATATGCCATGTTCTTGACTTGAAGGAAATCAATGTTGTGAAAATCACTCTACTACCCAAGGCAATCTGTAGATTCAATTCACCCCTATCAAACAACCAAACACATTTTTTAAAGAACTAGGACTAATAATTTTACAATGTATATGGCAGAAGAAAAGACCCAGAAGGGCCAAAGCAACCTTGGAAAGAAATGTAGAACTGGAGGAATCAACCTTTCTGACTTCAGACTATATGACCAAGCTAGAGTCATCAAGACACTATGGTACAGGCACAAAAATAGCAACATAGAGCAATGGACCAAGATGCAAAGTGGAGGGGTAAACCCACACTCCTACAGGCACCTTCCCTTTGACAAGGGAGGCAAGAATGCACAATGGAGAAAGGACAGAAAAGAGCGCCTCCTCTCGAAGTGGTGCTGGGAAACTGGACAACTACAAGGAAAAGAATGAAATTAGTACACTGCTTCACACTATACACAAAAATGAATTCACAATGGATTGAAGACCAACAGTACGGCCAGGAACTATAAAATTGTGAGAGGAAAAAATAGGCAGAACACTCGTTGACATTTATCACAGCAAGATCCTCTTTGATCCACCTCTGAGAATGACTGAGATAAAAAACCAAAATTTTAAAAGTGGCATCTAGAGAAACTGCAAATTATTTAAGCAGCAAAGAAAACTATAAACAAGATGAAAAGACAACCCTCAGAGCAGGAGAAAATAATTGTAAAACAAGGAATTGGCAAAGGATTATCTACAAAGTACACAAGTAGATCATCGAGCCTAATATCAGAAAAAAAGCAACCAATTGAAAAGTTGAGCAGAAGACATGAAGAAGGCCACCAAACATATGAAAAGATGCTCCACATCGCTCATTATTATGGAAATGCTAATCAAAACGACATGAGGTATCACCTCACACCAGTCAGAATGGCCATCATCAACAATTCTACAAATAATAAATGCTGGACAGGACATGGAAGAAAGGGAACCCTCTTGCACTGTGGGCAGACATGGAAATGGATGCAGCCACTATGGAGAAGGAGTGTAGGTTTCTTAAAAACGTAGGAAGAAAACTACCATAGCATGCAACAATCCTCTACTGGCCATATACCCTAGAAAACCATACCTCTAAAAAGACATATGTACCCCAATGTCCATTGCAGAACTATTTAAAATAGCCAGGGCATGGAAGCAACCTAATGTCTATCAAGAGAACAATGGATAAAGACGTTGTGGAACATATACACAATGGAATATTACTCAGCCGGGAAAAGGAACAGCTATGAGTCAGTTTAACTGAGGTGGATGAACCTAGAAACTGTGATACAGAGGGTAGTAAGTCAGAAAGAGAAAAACAAACATACTATATTAATGCATACACATGGAATGTTGTAAAAGGGTACTGGTGAATATTTGAAGGGCAGAAGTAAATGCACAGATGTAGAGGAAGGACTTGTGAACTCAGCTGGAGAAGGAGAAGGTGGAACAAATTGAGAGACTAGCATTGAAACATCACCACTACCATATGTAAAATAGCTAGCTAGTGGGAAGTTCCTATATAACATACGGAGCCCAGGATGGTGGCCTGTGATGACCTAGAGGGTGGGATGGCGGGAAGTGGGAGGCAAGCTCACCAAAGAGTGGACAATGTACTTATGGCCTATTCGTGTTGGTGCATGAGGAAAACCAACCACACATTGTAAAACAGTTATCCATCAACTAAAAAGAAATAAATACAATCTGAAAACTATCATTCAATACATCTGTACAGTCATCTAAAGCTATATGGGATCATCTTCTATCCCTAGCTATTTTTCCACTACAAGTGCTTATAAATGTCATTACAGGTTTTGAAAATATGATTTTAGTAGCTACACAGTATTGCTTAATATCTCATACAGAAATAATAAAACTTCACTCTCAACATAGAAACATAATACCAAAAAGGGTTCCATTTTAAATTAAGGCTTGCATTTTCATTCAGTTTCATAAGAATTCCTCTGAAGATCTAAAATTCTTACGAAAAATAAATCATGTGGAGTCTTTCTTGCTTTCATCTGTTCTGCCTTATTGTCATTTACTTCTAAGGACTCTTGGATTTTGACATTTTTGCCTTAGACTGTAATTTTTGCCTGAGATAAAATCTTAAATTTAGATATTAAGAATGTCAAGAAGCACTCTTGTAAGTGTGCGTCACTCAGTCATGTCCAGTTATTCGTGACCCATGGACTGTAGCCCACCAGATCCTCTGTCCACAGAATTTTCTAGGCAAGAATATTGGAGTGGGTAGGCATTCCTTTCTTGAGGGGCTCTTCCTGACCCAGGGGTCAAACCCAGGTCTCCCACATTGCAGACAGATTCGTTACCAAACAAACCACCAGAGAACCCTGACCCTGGTGTACATGCATGTAAAAATCCTCAAAAGAATATTAGCAAACCAAATTGAAGATACATTAAAAGAAGCATACACGATGATCAAATGGAATTGATTCTGTGCCTGCGAGCATGATTTGTTATCTGCACATCAATCCCTGTGATACACAATATGAGCAAAACTAAGAATGAAATCATGTGATCTTCTCAACGATTGCAGAAAAAGCTTTCAACAAAGTGTAACATCAAAAAAAAAAAAAAAACAAAAAACAAAGTGTAACATCAATTTGGCTACAATGTCTCAATATAGTGGCTATACATGGAACATCCTAAAGGGTATATAAGACAAGCCCACAGCTAACATCCAACTCAGTGGTAAAGAGGTGAAAGGTTTTCCTAAAAGATCAGGAATAGTACAAGGATGCCCACTCTCATCACTCTTGTTCAACACAGAGGGGGAAGTGTCCTACCCAGCATAACTAGGCAAGAAAGGGAAATAAAAAGCATCCCCATAGGAACAGATGAAGTTACACTGCCACTATTCGATTATGACAGGATTTATATGACACCCTAAAAACTCCACCAAGTAACAAGCTTTAAAACTAATAAATTCATCAATAGAGCAGGATATGAAACATCAGAGAGAGAGCAGAACAGTCTCATATACAAATGCATCAAAAAAAAAAAATAACCAAACCTTAAATAAATTGAATCGAGGAGCAGAAACACCTGTACAGTCATGGGCTCCAAGACAAAGAGTCTGGGCTCACATCCTACCTTACTCACTGACCTGCAGAGTGACTCAGGGCAAATCACACAGTGAACTGAGGCTCAACATATTCAACTGAAAAATGGGCACAAATCCAGTATCTCTTCCCAGGGCCGTGAAACTCCAAGGAAATACTTACTTAGGCCCCTGAACAACCGAATGTAATTCTTGCTGAAGCAATAAGGAAACAACCATGGGATGCACGATAATAACAAGAATACATGCTAATAGACAAAACTAGGATCCCCCAAGTAACTTAACAAGTCCCATGCAAGCTAGTAGATATCAGGTGGAAAACAGCACTTGAATTTCACACAGATTTTTAAAATATACTGAGGAAACATGTAGCAAAAGATCAGATAGTATTTGCTGAATCAAATTCTGTTATTAAAAACTCTGGTATGCTTAACTATTTAAAAACTTTAATGTGAAAAATTAAAAATTTGAAAAATCTCAGAGTGATTATTTCTTTTTATAAAAGAATTCACTGCAGGTATATTTTAAACAGAAATCTTTCACCCTTAAAATTAAAAAAAAAATTGAAACATTTCCTTTTACAAAAATCTTTCATTAACAAAAATGAGGTAGAGCTCAGAATCAATGCTTTATTTAGTCTTACATTCATGTCACCTAATGCAGCGTCAGGCACAGTTCAGTAACTTTCAGTGAATGGATTATGTGTGGTTTTCTACTGCTGCATAACAAACCACCCCAATTTAATGGCTTAAAATGACTTTACCTTTCACAGTTCCAAAGGTTGACTAGGCTCAATGGGAAGTTCTTCTGGTGGTTTCACTTGGATTCTCTCATGTGCTTGCAGTCAGGTAACAGCTTAGCATGGGTTCACCTGGAGGCTCAACCAGGATACTGGGTTGACATGGTCTCTCTCCCTCTCCATAGTCTCAAGTTTCTTTCTCTCTATGTAGACTCTACATGTGGTCTTTGCAGCAGGGAAACCAGACCTCTTACATGGTGTTGGCTCAGGCATCCCCAAAGTACAAAATCAGAAAACTGCCATTGTCCATTGGTTAAAACAGATCACTGGGCCAGCCCAGATTCAATGAGTAGGGGAACCACAGAAGAATATGAACAGGAGGTGTGATTCATTGGGGCATGTTCATAGACTAGCCACCCCAGTTTGCCTTCACTTTGGGCCCTTAACTTCCAAAGAGATAGGAAACAGGTTTAGAGTTATACAGCTACAAACATAGGCCATTTTAATGAAAATGGAAGAATGACTCAGAGCCAGAACCCAGAGGATAAAACCAAGAGCAGAGGGAAACCATTCCTAAAAAGCAAAACTGTACCTTAATCAAGGACTATCCTCCGCCTTGAGTTAGAGAAATTGGGATATGCACCAGGTTGGATTTTAGAATTGCTATAAATCAGGAAATGCTCATGTCTCCCTTTTCTCCTCTTTTTGAACATGGGAGTCTGCTGAAGTTTTTCTGTCTCTTTCACCATTACATGAAAGAGATGGGTTGGGGGTGGGTGGATAATCTGCTCTTCTTCACTGGTCTCTGCACCTGAGAAAGTGCATATCAGAAGATGCCTTCGAGCAATCACATCCATACCAGCACCTGATTTTGTTGACAATATCCTGGAATTTAAACTGATACCATATTTAGGATGAGATTTGCAGAGGTAAGCACATTTTTCATGTAGAAAGGCCATGAATCAGTAAGAGCCAGAGGATGGTACCCCGGTCTCCAAAGATGGCTCCCAATGAACCACATCTCTTTGAATTTACATCATGTGTAGACCCCTCCGTCATTGAAGCTGGGCTTTCCTGGGACTTGACTTAAATAACAGAATATGGCAGAACTGACACTATGCCAGCTACAGCCTAAACTTTATAGACCTGGCAGCTTCCACTTTTTAGTTTTGAAAACCTTGAGTCTTCACATAAGAAGTCTGGCTTTTCTTCTGGAAAGATCACATTGACAGAAAACATAGAGAGGCCACACGGAGAGACAGAGGAGGCCACTTAAAGTGGGAAAGAGGAGCAGCTATCCTGGCATCTCAGCCAAGCCTCCATCTAACTACAACTGCGTGACAGAACTCAAGAGTGATCAGCAGAAGAACTGCCCCGATGACCCCAGGCATCCCACAGAAATATGAAAGGTAATAAAATCATTGTTTTAAGCCACCAAGGTTTTCAATAGCTTATTAATGCAGCTATAGATAAATAAAACAGTATCCATAAATGAATATGGACAAAGTACCCTATTTAGGGGAGTTGCAGTTTCACATACTAACCATAAAGTTCTTTTCTCTATTCAAGAAATATTTACTAAGCCCCTACATCAGTTAACACATCCTTCTTATGTATAAAAGAAAGATTTAGGCTTATGGAAAAACATCTTTAATTGAAAACTGGAATGTTTAGTTGAAAAAAACTTTCATCTATCATTTGCTCCAGCATCCTCAGGCCTCAGGGGAGATAATTTCAATACATTAGCAACAGGAAACTATTGCAAACTCTTGGGGGAACAGTGACATGATGGAAATGGTATTTGGAAAGGTTCATTTGGCAGTAGAAAACAGGGTTAGTGGCAGGGTTAGTGAGGCACAATCTTAGATGCAAGTTGATCTGGATTGAAACCAGGGTAAATGGAAGAGGAAAGAACTTGATTACAGATCTTGAAATTTTGATGAAAGAGTAAAAGAGAACATGTCCAAGATTACAGAAGCTGGGAGAATAATGGTGACAACAACAACTAAAGGAAGAATGTGGGACACTTGGAAAAAGAGTCATGAATGGGAAGAACAGATCTGTACAGATTTGGATTTAATCATTTGGATAAGAGGAAAATTGAACACAGCTATCTGATAGGCAGCTGGTATTTCGTTAACTTAAAAACAAAACAAACAAGCAAAAAGACTAGGGCAGCAAACTACAGGTGAGAGAAAGGATAAGGATTCAGGAGATGATGATCTGCTTCTATGCTTACACCCTTGGATTCAACATGGCTTTGCCACACCAGCCAGTGAACCGTGTGGTCTAGGCCACAATGTCTAGACCTGAGACCTGGAATTCTGCAGACCTATCCAGTCATCCTGCTTCTAATGAAGATCCTAATGCATGTGGGAGGATCCAGGAAACAGTGGAGGGCTGAGTGCTAGCAAGAAGCAGATATCAAAGACCAAATCTCTGTGGAGCAGCCAGTGGCTAAGCTAGCAAAATTTGAACACAGAGCATATCATTTTCTGACTTCTCCCTCAAATTATCTTCAAAGTGGTACAATTTCATTACCAATTGTCTTGGACTGAATGTTTGTGTCCCACCTCAAATTTATTTCTTGAAGCCCTAACCCTAAGGTATAGCATCAGGAGGTAGGGCTTTGGGGATGTGATTAAATTTAGATGATTTCATAAAGGTGGAGCCCCCATGGTGGGAATAGTGCCCTTATAAGAAGAGGAGTAGACATCAGAGTTTCCTTTCTCTACCATGTGAGGATACAGCAACAAGACAGCCATTTGCAATCCAAGAAGAGAGCCCTTACCAAGAACCAAACTGGCCAGCATCTTCACCCTGGACTTACCAGCCTCCAGAACTGTGAGAAACAAATGTCTGTTGTTTAAGCCAGCCAGCATGTGGTATGTTTTATAGCAGCCCATGCTGAATAAAACACTTTATCCTTTAAGTAGATACTATATTCTATATGGAAGTGAATTTGGTGAGCTTCCAATAAGTTCATAATGGTTTAGCATAAATGGAAAAGAATTGACAGCCCCTTGAACTGCAAGGAGACCAACCCAGTCAATCCGAAAAGAAATCAACCCTGAATACTCATTGGAAGGACTGATGTTGAAGCTGAAGCTCCAAAACTTCAGGCACCTGATGTGCAGAGCCAACTCACTGGAGAAGACCCTGATGCTGGGAAAGACTGAGGGCAGGAGGAGAAGAGGGTGACGGAGGATGAGATGGTTGGATGGCATCATCGACTCAATGGGCATGAGTTTGAGCAAACTCCTGGAGATAGTGAAAGGAAACCTGACATGCTGCTGTCCATTGGGCCACAAAGAGTTGGACATGACTTAGCAACTGAAAAACAACAAAAGCTCCCTTTGGAATCACTTTGTGTCTCCAACACCTGTGGTACTAGATATTCTTGCATTTAAGCTGTAAAGCAAAAATAAACAATGCTTGTGAAGATGATGGAACAGAAGCTGAGTTCCTTTAGTTCTAACATTCTATGTGACCACATGCTTTCTATTTGTGTTCAAAAGTTTAGAACATGAAACATCCCACCCTGCCTTCTCCCACTGATGATTTGAAAGAATAGCAGTGGGGGGAGGAGCCAAGATGGCAGAGGAGTAGGACGGGGAGACGACTTTCTCTCCTACAAATTCATCAAAAGAATATCTGAACGCAGAGCAAACTTCACAAAACAACTTCTGATCGCTAGCTGAGGTCATCAGGCGCCCAGAAAAGCAGCCCATTGTCTTCGAAAGGAGGTAGGACAAAATATAAAAGATAAAAAGTGAGACAAAAGAGCTAAGGACGGAGATCCGTCCCGGGAAGGGAGTCTTTAGAGGACGTTTCCAGACACCGGGAAATCCTCGCACTGGCGGGCCTGGGGGAAGTGTTTGAATCTAGGAGGGCAACCTGACTGGGAGGGAAACAATAAATAAAACCCACAGATTACGTGTCTAAAAGCAACTCTAAGCAGAAAAGTGCCCCAGACACCCGCATCCACCACCAGCAAGTGGGGGCGGCACGGAGAGGAGCGGGCGGCATTGCTTGGGGTAGGGTCCGGGCCTGAGTGCCCTGAGGACAATCGGAGGGAGCTTTTGTGAGTTGCCGGCTTGAACTGTGGGAGAGCAGGGAAGAGAGAGAAAATTAACTGGCCCGAACTCGCTGCCGAACTCGCAGAACAAAGGGACCGAGAAAGTCCAGAGAAGAGCTCGCAGACTGCGGACCGGCCCAGACCTGCAGAAGGCGGGAGCAGGTCGCGGCGAGACACAGGGCGCAGGCACCCGACCGGCGCGGGCGGGGACTGGGGCTGGGGTCGCAGAGGGCAGAAGGCGCGCACACCCGACTGGCGCCGGCGGAAACCGAGATTGGGACCGTGGAAGGGAGTGGGCGCACCGCACCCGGAGAGAGTGCGCCTGTCAAGCTCCTGGCTGCCTGGACCGCTCTGACGGGGAAGGCACAAGAAAGGACTCAGCCTTTTGTTCCACGCTTTTGTGGAGCACCCGAGGGGAGCTGCGCGCGGCGCGCTCCATATAGAGCAGTCGGGATCCTGAGCAGCGCAGACCGAGAAAGCAGCGCCAGCCCCTCCCAGCAGGGCGACAGAACTAGCTACATGCATAAGAGTCCAACTCCGCCCGCCTGTGTCAGGGCGGAAATGAGGCTCTGAAGAAACCGGCAAACAGAAGCCAAATAAACAAAGGGAACCGCTTCAGGAGAGAGCGGTGCAACAGATTAAAATCCCTGTAGAAAACACCGATTACACCGGAAGAGGCCTGTAGATATTGAGATCTGTAAGCTGGAACGAGGAGATATCTGAAACTGAGCCGAACCGACACTGACCGCAACAGCTCCAGAGAAATTCCTAGATATATTTTTACTTTTTTTTTTTTTTTAATAAGAAAAAATGAAAAAAAAATTTTTTTTTATTTTTTCTTTTTTATTTTTTCTCTTTTATTTTCCTTTAAAATTCCCTATTACTGCCCCATTACTCCTTAACTTTCATTTTCATAGATTTTTATGATTTTTTTAATTAGGGAAAATTCTTTTTTTTTCTCTCTCTTTTTTTTCCTTTTTCTCTTCTATTTTCTATTTTTCTTTTTCTCTTATTTCTTTTAAAGTCCTCTAGTACTCCTCTACTACTCCTTAATTTTCATTTTCAATACACTATAACCTTACCAAAAAAAAAGAGAAGCCCTATTTTTTAAACTGAACTTCATATATATTTTTAAAATTTTTTTGTGTGTGTTTTGGTTTTTGTTTTTAATATAGTATTTTTAAGAGTCTAATCTCTACTCTAGATTTTTAATTTTTGTTTTTCAATATATGATATAAATTGTGAACATTTAAGAATCCAATATTCAGTTCCCATTTTTATTCAGGAGTGTGTTGATTATTCTCTCCCAATCTTGACTCTCTGTTTTCTACCTCAGAACACCTCTATTTCTTCCTTTCCCCTTTTCTTCCCAATCCAATTCTGTGAATCTTGGTGGGTGTCTGGGCTACGGAGAACATTCTGGGAACAGACAACTGCGTAGATCTGTCTCTCTCCTCTTGAGTCCCCCTTTTTCTCCTCCTGCTCAACACTATCTCCCTCCTCCCTCTCCTCTTCTTCATGTAACTCTGTGAACCTCTCTGGGTGTCCCTAACGGGGGAGAATCTTTTAGCCATTAACCTAGAAGTTTTCTTATCAGGGCTGTATAGTTGGAGAAGTCCTGAGACTACAGGAAGAATAAAACTAAAATCCAGAGGCAGGAGACTTAAGCCCAAAACCTGAGAACACCAGAAAACTCCTGACTACATGGAACTTTAAGTAATAAGTGACCGTCCAAAAGCCTCCCTACCTACACTGAAGCCAACCACCACCCAAGAGCCAATAAGTTCTAGAGCAAGACATACCACGCAAATTCTCCAGCAACGCAGGAACATAGCCCTGAACATCACCATACAGGCTGCCCAAGGTCACACCTAACACAGAGACCCATCTCAAAACTCATTACTGAGCACTCCATTGCTCTCCAGAGAGAAGAAATCAAGTTCCAAGCACCAGAACACTGACGCAAACTTTCCTAACCAGGAAACCTTGACAAGCCAATCGTCCAACCCCACCCACTGGGAAAAACCTCCACAATAAAAAGGAACCACAGACCTCCAGAATACAAAAAGCCCAGTCCAGACACAGTAATCTAAACAAGATGAAAAGGCAGAGAAATACCCAACAGGTAAAGGAACATGAAAAATGCCCACCAAGTCAAACAAAAGAGGAGGAGATAGGGAATCTACCTGAAAAAGAATTTAGAATAATGATAATAAAAATGATCCAAAATCTTGAAAACAGAATGGAGTTACAGAAAAATAGCCTGGAGACAAAGATTGAAAAGATGCAAGAAATGTTTAATAAAGACCTAGAAGAAATAAAAAAGAGTCAATTAAAAATGAATAATGCAATGAATGAGATCAAAAACACTCTGGAGGGAACCAAGAGTAGAATAACGGAGACAGAAGATAGGATAAGTGAGGTAGAAGATAAAATGGTGGAAATAAATGAAGCAGAGAGGAAAAAAGAAAAAAGGGATCAAAAGAAATGAGGACAACCTCAGGGACCTCTGGGACAATGTGAAACGCCCCAACATTCGAATCATAGGAATCCCAGAAGAAGACAAAAAGAAAGGCCATGAGAAAATACTCAAGGAGATAATAGCTGAAAACTTCCCTAAAATGGGGAAGGAAATAGCCACCCAAGTCCAAGAAACCCAGAGAGTCCCAAACAGGATAAACCCAAGGCGAAACACCCCAAGACACATATTAATCAAATTAACAAAGATCAAACACAAAGAACAAATATTAAAAGCAGCAAGGGAGAAACAACAAATAACACACAAAGGGATTCCCATAAGGATAACAGCTGATCTATCAATGGAAACCCTCCAGGCCAGAAGGGAATGGCAGGACATACTTAAAGTAATGAAAGAGAATAACCTACAACCTAGATTGCTGTACCCAGCAAGGATCTCATTCAGATATGAAGGAGAATTCAAAAGCTTTACAGACAAGCAAAAGCTGAGAGAATTCAGCACCACCAAACCAGCTCTTCAACAAATGCTAAAGGATCTTCTCTAGACAGGAAATGCAGAAACGTTGTATAAACGTGAACCCAAAACAACAAAGTAAATGGCAATGGGACCACACCTATCAATAATTACCTTAAATGTAAATGGGTTGAATGCCCCAACCAAAAGACAAAGATTGGCTGAATGGATACAAAACCAAGACCCCTATATAGGCTGTCTACAAGAGACCCACCTCAAAGCAAGAGACACATACAGACTAAAAGTGAAGGGCTGGAAAAAAATATTTCACGCAAACAGAGACCAAAAGAAAGCAGGAGTCGCAATACTCATATCAGATAAAATAGACTTTCAAATAAAGGATGTGAAAAGAGACAAAGAAGGACACTACATAATGATCAAAGGATCAATCCAAGAAGAGGATATAACAATTATAAATATATATGCACCCAACATAGGAGCACCGCAATATGTACGGCAAACGCTAACGAGTATGAAAGAGGAAATTAATAGTAACACAATAATAGTGGGAGACTTTAATACCCCACTCACAACTATGGACAGATCAACTAAACAGAAAATTAACAAGGAAACACAAACCTTAAATGACACAATGGACCAGCTAGACCTAATTGATATCTATAGGACATTTCACGCCAAAACAATCAACTTCACCTTTTTCTCAAGTGCACACGGAACCTTCTCCAGAATAGATCACATCCTGGGCCATAAATCTGGTCTTGGAAAATTCAAAAAAATTGAAATCATTCCAGTCATCTTTTCTGACCACAGTGCAGTAAGATTACATCTCAATTACAGGAAAAAAAAATTCTTAAAAATTCAAACATATGGAGGCTAAATAACACGCTTCTGAATAACCAACAAATCATAGAAGAAATCAAAAAGGAAATCAAAATATGCATAGAAATGAATGAAAATGAAAACACAACAACCCAAAACCTATGGGATACTGTAAAAGCAGTGCTAAGGGGAAGGTTCATAGCATTACAGGCTTACATCAAGAAACAAGAAAAAAGCCAAATAAATAACCTAACTCTACACCTAAAGCAATTAGAGAAGGAAGAAATGAAGAACCCCAGGGTTAGCAGAAGGAAAGAAATCTTAAAAACTAGGGCAGAAATAAATGCAAAAGAAACTAAAGAGACCATAGCAAAAATCAACAAAGCTAAAAGCTTGTTTTTTGAAAAAATAAACAAAATTGACAAACCATTAGCAAGACTCATTAAGAAACAAAGAGAGAAGAACCAAATTAACAAAATTAGAAATGAAAATGGAGAGATCAAAACAGACAACACTGAAATACAAAGGATCATAAGAGACTACTACCAGCAGCTCTATGCCAATAAAATGGACAACTTGGATGAAATGGACAAATTCTTAGAAAAGTATAACTTTCCAAAACTGAACCAGGAAGAAATAGAAGATCTTAACAGACCCATCACAAGCAAGGAAATCAAAACTGTAATCAGAAATCTTCCAGCAAACAAAAGCCCAGGACCAGATGGCTTCACAGCTGAATTCTACCAAAAATTTAGAGAAGAGCTAACACCTACCTTACTCAAACTCTTCCAGAAAATTGCAGAAGAAGGTAAACTTCCAAACTCATCCTATGAGGCCACCATCACCCTAATTCCAAAACCTGACAAAGATGCCACAAAAAAAGAAAACTACAGGCCAATATCACTGATGAACATAGATGCAAAAATCCTTACAAAATTCTAGCAAACAGAATCCAACAACATATTAAAAAAATCATACACCATGACCAAGTGGGCTTTATCCCAGGAATGCAAGGATTCTTTAATATCCACAAATCAATCAATGTAATACACCACATTAACAAATTGAAAGATAAAACCATATGATTATCTCAATAGATGCAGAAAAAGCCTTTGACAAAATTCAACACTCATTTATGATTAAAACTCTCCAGAAAGCAGGAATAGAAGGAACATACCTCAACATAATAAAAGCTATATATGACAAACCCACAGCAAGCATCACCCTCAATGGTGAAAAATTGAAAGCATTTCCCCTGAAATCAGGAACAAGACAAGGGTGCCCACTCTCACCACTACTATTCAACATAGTTTTGGAAGTGTTGGCCACAGCAATCACAGCAGAAAAAGAAGTAAAAGGAATCCAGATAGGAAAAGAAGAAGTGAAACTCTCACTGTTTGCAGATGACATGATCCTCTACATAGAAAACCCTAAAGACTCTACCAGAAAATTACTAGAGCTAATCAATGAATATAGTAAAGTTGCAGGATATAAAATTAACACACAGAAATCCCTTGCATTCCTATATACTAACAATGAGAAAACAGAAAGAGAAATTAAGGAAACAATACCATTCACCATTGCAACAAAAAGAATAAAATACTTAGGAGTATATCTACCTAAAGAAACAAAAGACCTATACATAGAAAACTATAAAACACTGATGAAAGAAATCAAAGAGGACACAAACAGATGGAGAAACATACCGTGTTCATGGATTGGAAGAATCAATATTGTCAAAATGGCTATTCTACCCATAGCAATCTATAGATTCAATGCAATCCCTATCAAGCTACCAATGGTATTTTTCACAGAACTAGAACAAATAATTTCACAATTTGTATGGAAATACAAAAAACCTCGAATAGCCAAAGTAATCCTGAGAAAGAAGAATGGAACTGGAGGAATCAACCTGCCTGACTTCAGACTCTACACAAAGCCACAGTCATCAAGACAGTATGGTACTGGCACAAAGACAGAAATATAGATCAATGGAACAGAATAGAAAGCCCAGAGATAAATCCACGAACCTATGGACACCTTATCTTTGACAAAGGAGGCAAGGATATACAATGGAAAAAGACAACCTCTTTAACAAGTGGTGCTGGGAAAACTGGTCAACCACTTGTAAAAGAATGAAACTAGAACACTTTCTAACACCATACACAAAAATAAACTCAAAATGGATTAAAGATCTAAATGTAAGACCAGAAACTATAAAACTCCTAGAGGAGAACATAGGCAAAACACTCTCCGACATAAATCACAGCAAGATCCTCTATGACCCACCTCCCAGAATATTGGAAATAAAAGCAAAAATAAACAAATGGGACCTAATGAAACTTAAAAGCTTTTGCACAACAAAGGAAACTATAAGTAAGGTGAAAAGACAGCCCTCAGATTGGGAGAAAATAATAGCAAATGAAGAAACAGACAAAGGATTAATCTCAAAATATACAAGCAACTCCTGCAGCTCAATTCCAGAAAAATAAATGACCCAATCAAAAAATGGGCCAAAGAACTAAACAGACATTTCTCCAAAGAAGACATACAGATGGCTAACAAACACATGAAAAGATGCTCAACATCACTCATTATCAGAGAAATGCAAATCAAAACCACAATGAGGTACCATTACACGCCAGTCAGGATGGCTGCTATCCAAAAGTCTACAAGCAATAAATGCTGGAGAGGTGTGGAGAAAAGGGAACCCTCTTACACTGTTGGTGGGAATGCAAACTAGTACAGCCACTATGGAGAACAGTGTGGAGATTTCTTAAAAAACTGGAAATAGAACTGCCATATGACCCAGCAATCCCACTTCTGGGCATACACACTGAGGAAACCAGATCTGAAAGAGACACGTGCACCCCAATGTTCATCGCAGCACTGTTTATAATAGCCAGGACATGGAAGCAACCTAGATGCCCATCAGCAGATGAATGGATAAGGAAGCTGTGGTACATATACACCATGGAATATTACTCAGCCGTTAAAAAGAATTCATTTGAATCAGTTCTAATGAGATGGATGAAACTGGAGCCCATTATACAGAGTGAAGTAAGCCAGAAAGATAAAGAACATTATGGCATACTAACACATATATATGGAATTTAGAAAGATGGTAATGATAACCCTATATGCAAAACAGAAAAAGAGACACAGAAGTACAGAACAGACTTTTGAACTCTGTGGGAGAAGACAAGGGTGGGATGTTTCGAAAGAACAGCATGTATATTATCTATAGTGAAACAGACCATCAGCTCAGGTGGGATGCATGAGACAAGTGCTCGGGCCTGGTGCACTGGGAAGACCCAGAGGAATCGGGTGGAGAGGGAGGTGGGAGGGGGGATCGGGATGGGGAATACAGGTAACTCTATGGCTGATTCATGTCAATGTATGACAAAACCCACTGAAATGTTGTGAAGTAATTAGCCTCCAACTAATAAAAATAAAATATATGAGATTTAAAAAAAAAAAAAACAGAAAAGGAGGGTGTACACATGCTTGAATGAACCCAGTGCTGTTATAAGCGATAGTATAATTTCAGGGGCCTGAAGTACGAGCGTGTCCTACAAGGGTAGCAAATAGGTGTAAAGAGGCAGGTATTTCCCAAATGTGCCAATGTTCAGGCCCGAGTTGAGGATGGATCATACGGGGCCTGGGCGGAGACAGGCCACCATTACACCAATTGAGGATATCATTCTGTTGATGCCATAGTCCCCCCCAAAGAATGATTAAATCTAATATTTTTTGTGCCATTACAATTTCCCTCTTCCCATTCAGAGCAATTAGCAAACATTCCATGTGGTCCCCAATCAATAAAGGTAACATTCAAATAATGAGATATTTTTTCCAATAATTCCCCGGCACTCAGACCAAAATAATGGAGGGCCCTGATGTTTTCTTTGCCAGGATACTGCTTCACAGGGAGGTTCCTCAGGTAAAAATAAAGCCTTTGTACTGTTAGAAATTTGCCCATGATAGTACTTTTCAGATTGATTCAAAAGAAATGAAGTGACAGCAGAAAAACCCAACCTAAAACCTGTGCCACTGTTATAAGAGTAACACCAGCATTGAGGAAATAGAGACATGCAAGGAGGGTTTACACCGAAGCAAATAGGCAAAACCTTATACCCTGTGGATATATTGATTGCTTTCCCCTCTTGATCAGGATGAGTAGGTCCCGCTCTAGACCATGGAGAAGGGAAGTGTTGGCTATCATTAGTAAAAACCAGAGAGCTAGGTTCACTCCAATCAACAAATTGCAACAAAGGCAGAGCAGGAATGTAAGTCCAGTATATATAATTAGCACTCACTGCCAATGTACAGGACAATACAGCTAGCATACCCAAGAAAAGTTTATCAGGAGTTAAAGGGATTCCGGTTTCTTTCAGTACATCTTCAGCTTTCCTTGTCAGGTTCTTTATCTGTGCCCAAGTGGGGTATGGTTGAGCTGGAGCTGTTCTCCTTCTTTTCCATTGTTTCTCTTCCTCCAGTGACATTGTGGTCATTCTCTTGGTGATGTGGGTCACCCATTTCTTTGCTCCCGAGGGATCCTGGTTGTCGAGGACGTATACACTGCTGCGGAGCCCAGATGTCTTCTCCATCTGTAGAGACAAGACATATCCTCTGCCTAGGAGCTTTAATACCCCTGGCTTCCAGTTATTGAATCGTTTAACCCAAACATCCAAATTCAAAAATTTCTCAGAAACATTAGTCTTGGGCATATTCAAGAAATGCCTTCTGTCTCTAGTCATCTTTTCTGAAGATTCGTTCAAAAAATTATGGTAAATAAAGTAAGAGGTAAATATCCTTTTGGGCCATATTTTGTATAGAGTGTCCCCCATTTTAATTTATTTAAAGTTCATTTAAGAGTCCTATGGGCCCGTTTGATAATGGCTTGCCCCTGGGGATTATAGGGGACTCCACGAAGATGAAGGATGTTCCAATCCGAAAGAAAGGCCACAAAACCTTTTGAAGTAAAAGCGGGGCCATTATCAGTTTTCAAGGTATGAGGTAGGCCCATCACTGAAAAAGCAGACAATAAACCCTGGATTGCTGCTTTGGTTGACTCAGAAGAGGCAGGAACAGACCAAATGAAACCTGAATGAGTGTCAACTACAACAAAAAGCAGAGAGGTACGGGATAAAGAAAAGTGGGTAAAATCAGCTTGCCACAATTCATTAGGATGGAGGCCATGAGGATTAGCTCCTGATGGTGACATCCGTTGATGTAATGGGGAACATACAGAACAAGATCGCACAATATTGCGAGCCACAGATAAAGGAATATGATAGTGGCCATGTAGGCAGTTAGCATTGGTATGAAGAAGCTCATGTTCTTCTTTTGGAGAGGAGAAGAGAGCACTTATTAATTTATCTACCTTATTGTTTCCAGCTGTCAAAGGTTCAGGAAGGCCTGAGTGAGCATGGATATGTGTAATATGGAAAGGGCATAAAAGTGATTGAATGAGAGTCTGAACAGACAAAAACAATTGAGTCAATTCCAAATCGGAAGAAGAAAGTGGGGCTGTAACAAAATTGGGAAACATGGAGGCAATGTATAATGAATCTGTAAGTACATTAAAAGGGGAAGATTCACACTCTAGTAGAAGATATAAAGCATAAAGTTCAGCTCTCTTGACAGAGGGAAAAGGACTTTTTACTCATTTCATCCAGTGAGGACCCACTATTCCAGAATATCCTTGTTTATTTCCATCTATGTAATAGGTAGGTGCTTCTGGAATAGGGGTTTCAGATATGATGGAATTGACAACAAAAGGAGTTGTTTTTAGAAAGTCCCAAAGTTTACCTTTGGGCAAATTTGGAAGTAAAGTTCCCTGGAAATTAGAAAAGGCATTTTGTATCATAATATTGTCTTGCAATGCTGCATTAAATTCTAACTTTGAAATGGGGATGTATATACCATCAGGATCATATCCAGTTAATGTCTGTATACGAGCACGGCCCTGATGGACAATAATACCAATAAGCTCAAGGTAAGAGACAATTTTCTTGGCCTGTTTCAAATGGAGATATACCCATTCTATTGGAGAATTTTCTTGTGATATAACAGCAGTAAGGGATCTGATCGTGGGAAAAACATATAAAAAATTGGAAGATTAGGTTGGATACAATGAATGAAGGCTTCAGCAATACATTTTTCTACTAATTCTAATTCTTGTTTCTCCTCAGAGGTCAGATGGCGAGAACTATTTAAGTCTGAAGGTCCCTCTAAAGTTTTAAAAAGATTTTGCAAAAAAAGCATATGTGGGAATGCCCAAGGAGGGTCGCAACCAATTAATGTTGCCCAACAATTTCTGAAAATCATTTAAAGTCTTCATGAAATCCATTCTAATGGACATTTTCTGTGGTTTCACTTTGTTTTTTGTTAAAAGATAGCCCAAATAATTAAAAGGCTCTGTACATTGGATTTTTTCTTCTGATATGATTAAGCCATGACTTTGTAACTGCTGAACAGTGTCTGAAAAACCTTGTCTAGTTGAAGCAGCGAAGCATCCGTCAGCAGAACATCTTCCATATAGTGTATAATATAGACGTTAGGGTATGCGTCCCTCACGGGCTGCAAAGTCTGGGCGACAAGATATTGGCAGATGGTGGGGAAATTTTTGATACCTTGAGGTAAATTTTCCAATGATATCTCTGAACAGGATGAATATTATTTGTCTTGGGAATAGAAAAGGCAAAATGTTGTCTATCTTCCTAATGAAGAGGCAGTGTGAAAAAACAGTCTTGAAGATCTATAATGATAACAGGGCAATTTTGTGGAATCATAGGATTTGGAAGACCAGGCTGCAATGCTCCCATGGTTACCATGGTGTCATTAACATTGCACAGTTCAATAAGCATTCTCCATTTACCTGACTTCTTTTTAATAACAAATACAGGAGAATTCCATGGAGAAAAATAAGGTTCAATTCTCCCACAATTCAATTGTTCCTTCACTAAATCCTTTAAAGCCGCTAATTTTGCTGTAGTCAGGAGCCACTGGGCAGTCCACACAGGTTCATTAGATCTCCATTGTAGACGTAGCGGTGATAACTCAGTGGCCCCGATCAAAAATGTTCATTAAGTACAAGTCTTGCTTTTGTTTGTTGTAAGAAATCTCAGGCCCAAAGATTAATAGGAACTTCAGTAATATAGGGTTTTATATAAACTGTAATTTGGTCTGGACCATGAGCTTGTAAATAGGAAACACTTTAAAAAGTGGTTAAGGAATTAGCATCTCCTACACCAATTATTCTTTTAGAGGCCAGTCGCATGGGCCATTCTGGGGGGCCATTCAAAGCAGCATATAATGAAAGTATCCGCTCCCGTGTCTAGCATGCACTCAAAAATTTTTCCCCGAATATTAAGTCGTAGTAAAGGTTTTTTAAGTTCATGTAATAAAGTAGTTAATCCTGCAGCAATGTTAGTGCTACCGAAACCCCCCATTCTGGCAGTGGTAGAGGTCTTTTGTGGTTTTATATATGGTAGAAGAAGTAACTGAGCAAACCTGTCACCTTTCTGCAAATATAAGTTCCAGGTGACTTGAACCATTACTGAAATTTCCCCTACATAATCCTCATCAATAATTCCAGTCATGACTGTGAGCCCTTGCATAGTACAACTGCTGTGACCTAAAATCAGTCCCACAGTTTGAGGGGGTATCGGGCCATAATACTCAGTGTTAATTTTGTAAGAATTTATCATCAAAAGTTCCATATCTCTAAGACAAGGAATATCAACACAAGCACTATGTTGTGTAGCTGCCTGCAACTGAAGAATATTAGGAAGATTCCCTTCTTTGTGTGCGGGGCTGAAGGGCAGCCCTGTTTTTAGTTTCCCAACTGGCAATCTTTCTTTTGTAATAGTGGATTCCCTGCTTTGTCATATTTCGACTTGCATTCATTTAGCCAATGATTCCCTTTTTTGCATCGCGGGCAAGGTCCAGAGGTTTCCCTTTCTCTTTGAAATTCATAGTTGTAGGAAGCTGCCTTGGTCCAATGGGGAGGTGGCACTGCTTTTTCATGTGGCCGGGCTTCCCACAATTAAAACATTTCAAATTCATAACCTTTTGTGCAGCGAGAGTTTCCATGGCTGCAACTTTAGCTCTATGCTGAATGGAGCCAATGTTTTGACAGACTTTCATAAAATCCATAATAGATCCGGTTTCTCGAATTGGTTGATCACATTCTGACAGTCCTCATTAGCATTTTCAAATGCCAATTGTTTTAGCAACATTTGCTGCAGATTAGCATCCTTAATGAATTTCTCTACAGAGTCTTTAAGTTTTCCTAGAAATTGGGCATATTCTCCCATGGCCCGTGAAATATTTTGACGAAGGATCCATCAGATAGAGCACTGTCAACCTTTGCCCAGGAACGCAAGGCAACCTCCTTTATCCAATATACCATGCGGGGGGGGGGGGGTTAGTATTCTGTAATTGAGCCCCTACCTCAGTCATAGTGCCAGTTCCTGTTAAAATGTCAAAAGTAAGTTCAGCAGGATTTCCACGACTTTGTTGTTCCTGTAAAATTTATTTTGCCTCATCACTAACCCACATTTGCCACTGCAACAGTTGTTGAGGAGTCAAAACCATTTTACCTACCGCTGCAAAGTCGGCAGGAAGCCAATGATCCACCCAATTCCGAAGGAATTCAAGACAGTATGGAGAAGTGGGCCCATAAAGAGTGCATGCTTTTTTTGAAAGCAGAAACTAAAGTAAAATCAGCAGGGTTCCAGGTAACATGACCTAGTTGTGGTTGGTTAACTACAATGGGGAATGCGCATTTAATTAAGTCCCGTGGTGGTAAAGCATCAAGGGAAGCATGTGAAGGGAGTGTTAGAGCAGGAGCGGACGGAAGAGCAGTCCTAGGTAATTCCTTCGGCAGTGGGGGCAAATTTTTTCAGTTTTAGGGGACCAAAAATCACAAACAGCAGATGGTTGTTTGCTCTCATGGCCAACGTCAGTGGGTCCCTTCTGATTAAAAAGAACATTCTTATGAAGTAAAGAACCTTGCATATCCTTTCCATCTAATTCATATTCATGTAAAGATTGCATCGTTTCTACTTCTACATCAACCTTTTTGCCATCGAGTTGTTCAATAACGGTCCGAATCAATACCCAAGTAACCCACCATCAAGGAGGAATTGGAGCACCTCGGTGATATGCAGTTAAGACATTATTTCGAACGCATTGCCATACTTGTTCATCTAAAGTCCCTTCCTCAGGAAACCAAGGATTGTATTCTAAAACAAGCTGATAACATTCAGTTAACTGATCAACAGAAACGTTAGTGCTAAAGTGTTTCAAAAAATGATGCATAAGTGAAACAAAATGTATCTTACTTGCCTGGTGTCCCATTGTCTGCTTACCTCCTTCTGCAGGAATCTTTCTCCATGTTCAACTCGTTGTGACTTCGAGCCCCACGTTGGGCGCCACTTGTGGAAAGCTCAGTGGAGTAGACTCTGAAAAAAGGACACAGACAGCCTCTCTGGGAGACTGACAAAACTTTACTTCTACAGCAAATTGTTTTATATATGAAAGCAAGGAAATAGCTTTCAAAAACCAAGGTTACACAGATGGAGCTTTATAACAGCAAGTTTACAGAGTTCATGAGACACATAGACTCCATTTTCTCAGGATCAAAAGACAGTCTGTTTTCCTCAGGGTAAGCTTGTTATCCTCAGCACTATTCTCATGCAGTTGTAAAAGCCATATATGCAGGAAATGTTTCCCAGGGCAAAACCTCGAGACATGCCTGGTGGCCCTGGCCCTTCACCAGTTCCTTGTGAGGACCTTCTCCTCAAGGCAGTCGTGTAGTTTCCCTCAACAATAGCTTTGACTAGACAGACCTTTGTTGGCAAAGTAATGTCTCTGCTGTTTCATATGCTGTCTATGTTGGTCATAACTTTTCTTCCAAGGAGTAAGTATCTTTTAAATTCATGGCTGTAGTCACCATCTGCAGTGACTTTGGAGCCCCGCCCCCACCAAAAAAAAAAAAAAAAGCCTGCCACTCTTTCCACTTTTTCACATTTATTTGCCATGAAGTGATGGGACCAGATGCCATGATCTTAGTTTTCTGAATGTTGAGCTTTAAGCCAACTTTTTCACTTTCCTCTTTCAGTTTCATCAGGAGGCTCTTTATTTCTTCTTCACTTTCTGCCATAAGGGTGATGTCATCTGTATATCTGAGGTTATTGATATTTCTCTTGGCAATCTTAATTCCAGCTTGTGCTTCCTCCAGCCCAGCGTTTCTCATGATGTACTCTGCATATAAGTTAAATGAGCAGGGTGACTATATATAGCTTTGATGTGCTCCGTTCCTGATTTGGAACCAATCTGTTGTTCCATGTCCAGCTCTAACTGTTGCTTCCTGACCTGCATACAGATTTCTCAAAAGTCAGGTCAGATGGTCTGGTATACCCATCTCTAAGAATTTTCCACAGTTGTGGTGATAGACACTGTCAAAGGCTTTGGCATATTCAATAAAGCAGAAATAGATGCTTTTCTGGGACTCTCTTGCTTTTTTGATAATCCAGCAGATGTTGGAAATTTGACCTCTTGTTCCTCTGCCTTTTCTAAAAGCATCTTGAACATTTGGAAATTCACAGTTCACATATTATTGAAGCCTGCCTTGGAGAATTTTGAACATTACTAGCGTGTGAGATGACTGATATTGTGAGGTAGTTCAGGCATTCTTTGGCATTGCCTTTCTTTGGGATTGGAATGAAAACTGACCTTTTCCAGTCCTGTGGCCACTGCTGAGTTTTCCAAATTTGTGGGCATATTGAGTGCAGCGTTTTCACAGCATCATCTTGTAGAATTTGAAACAGTTCAGCTGGAATTCCATCACCTCCACTAGCTTTGTTCATACTGATGCTTCCTAAGTCTCACTTGACTTCACATTCCAGGATGTCTGGCTCTAGGTGAGTGATCATGCCATTGTTATTCTCTGAGTTGTGAAGAACTTTTTTTGTATACTCTTCTGTGTATGCTTGCCACCTCTTCTTAATATCTTCTGCTTCTGTTAGGTCCATACAATTTCTGTCCTTTTTGAGCCCATCTTTGTATGAAATTCTCCCTTGGTATCTCTAATTTTCTTGAAGTGATCTCTAGCCTTTCCTATTCTATTGTTTTCCTCTATTTCTTTACACTGATTAGTGAGGAAGGCTTTGTTATTTCTCCTTGCTATTCTTTGGGACTCTGCATTAAAATGGGTATATCTTTCTTTTTCTCCTTTGCTTTTCACTTCTCTTCTTCTCACAGCCATTTGTAAGGCCTCCTCAGACAATCATTTTGCTTTTTTGCATTTCTTTTTCTTGGAGATGGTCTTGATCCCTGTCTCCTGTACAATGTCTCAGACCTCTGTCTATAGTTCATCAGGCACTCTGTCCATCAGATCTAATCCCTTGAATCTTTTTGTCACTTCCACTGTATAATCACAAGGGATTTGATTTAGGTCATACCTGAATGGTCCAGTGATTTTTTCCCTACTTTCTTCATTTTCAGTCTGAATTTCACAATAAGGACTTCATGATGTGAGCCACAGTCAGCCCCCAGTCTTTTCTTGCTGACTTTATAGAGCTTCTCCATCTTTGGCTGCAAAGAATATAATCAGTCTGATTTAGGTATTGCCCATCTGGTGATGTCCATGTGTAGAATCTTCTCTTGTGTTGTTGGAAGAGGGTGTTTACAATGACCAGTGTGTTCTCCTGGCAGAACTCTATTTGCCTTTGCCCTGCTTCGTTCCGTACCCCAAGGCCAGTTACTGTACTCCAAGCAGTTACTCCAGTAATAGCTATTGCTGGTGTGCTGAGTTGCTTGGTTGTGTCTGACTCTCTTTGACCTCAGAGACTGTAGCCCACCAGGATCCTTTGTCCATGGTATTCTCCAGGCAAGAATACTCAAGTGGATTCAATGCCCTCCTCCAGGTGTTCTTCCTCACCCAGGGATTGGACCCATTTCTTCCACCTTGCAGGCAGATTCTTTACTGTCTGAGCCACCAGGAAACCTATTAGGGGAGGAGACTCTAAAGCTTCTGTGATATTCTAGTATCTATTTATGTGAAGAATATAGTGTTCAAACCCTGACTTCACATACCAATTTTCTGGCCCAGGAAATTAGATTTGTTGTGTCTTGCTTACTTCTTTGTGAAATGTGTATATTGTGTTAGCCAAAAAGTTTGTTCTGGTTTTTCTGTAACATATTATGGAAAAACTGGAATGAACTTTTATGCCCAGCCCAACATTATTAGGAAATTGTAAGTTTGCATTCACTAATTAGTTGTTATTTACTTAATAATAAGTTGAAAAAATATTGCTTACTACTTCCAAAAACTACCTCTCAACCTGGACCCAACACACTGACAGTCACAAATACTAAAAGCAAAGTCTGGCAAATGTTGTAGCAAAATGATGCAAAGTGGAGATACTGAGAGCTACTTATTACATTTACACTTTTTCAGTTCAGAATTGATAGTATGTTGGCATAAAGCAGAGCTGGCTGTAGTATTGGAGATACAATAAAATGGGACTACTAATTGATGAAGACATTTTAAATGATGACATTTTAAAAATAAATTACATAATTTTTAATTTAAAAAATAAGTTGCAAAGATATTTCAGAGTTTTCATCACACCTCACTGTACATTGTTAGTGGGAATGCAAAATGTTGCAGCTGCTATGGAAAATGGTCTAGAGGTTCTTTATTAAGTTGGAAATTGAATTGTACATGATCCAGAAATCCTGCTTATGGGTATTATCCTAAAAATTTGAGATCAAGCTTTCAAAAATATGCTAGCATTCCTACATTCACTGTAGAACCATTCACAATAGCCAGGGTGTGGAAACAACTGAAATGTCTATAGACAGATAGTTGGATAAAATAATGTGGTGCGTATGTAAACAGTAGAATACAATCTGATCTTTATAAAGAAGGAAATTGTGTAATATGTGACTACATGGATGAAACTTGAGGACATTATGCTAAATTAAAATGTCAGTCATAGAATGACAAATACTGCATGATTCCACTTATATGATATATCAGAATCAAGGAGCGGAATAATAGTTACCAGAAGCTAGTGGAGAGGGAAGCAAGAATTTACAAATCAATGGTTAAGAAGTTTCAGTTTAGCAAGACACACACAGTTGTACTGTACAAAATTATATGTGTAGTCAACAGTACACTGAATAATATCTTAAGAGGGTAGATCTCATACTGTGTTCTTGCCACAGTAAAATAAAATATAAGAAAGAATTAATGGTATGTCATGATGACTAAAATTTAAATTTTATTTGGATTCCATCTGGTTTGTTTTTTCCCACTAATACACTCTTTCCTTTCTGAGATGTAATCCAGGGTACCATATTGGATTAGTTTTCACATCTCTTCAGTATCCTCTGGTCTGAAACAGTGTTTGACTCCTTTCTTGTTTTTTTCTTGACTTTGACAATTCTAAGGAATATTGGTGAGGTATCCTAAAAAACCTGGATATGGGTTTACCTAATGATTCTGTCACATTAAACTGGGATTGTAGATTTTCAATATGGTTTTATCACAGAGGTGAAGCTTTTCTCATGACATAATATCAGGGGCGAATGATATCCACATTACATCACTGGAGAAGACTACCTTTATCTTTTGTTTAATGCAGAGCTGGCCAAGTTTCTCTACTCTAAACTTGAAAACTGGATTTGAAATGCCATTGATAACAATTATTTCTATATTTTTTTCATATTTCGAAGTCTACATTTCATGTTTATTAGGTGAATACTTATTATTTCAAAAGTTCAATGTCAAAATAGTAATTAATGTGATAGATGTGGTGATGTAATTATCTTTAATGATTTAGAAGAAAATGCATCTACTGAAATGACACAAAGAGACAGTGTTTTTACTAATTACATGGTTTGTGGCCCACTGAGTAATACTCAGTGGCTGACTTTATTTTTCTGGGCTCCAAAATCACTGCAGATGGTGATTGTAGCCATGATTTTAAAAGATGCTTACTCCTTGGAAGGAAAGTTATGACCAACCCAGACAGAATATTGAAAAGCAGAGACATTACTTTGCCAACAAAGGTCCGTCTAGTCAAGGCTATGGTTTTTCCAGTGGTCATGTATGGATGTAAGAGTTGAACTATAAAGAAAGTTGAGCGCCAAAGAATTGATGCTTTTGGACTGTGGTGTTGGAGATGACTCTTGAGAGTCCCTTGGACTGCAAGAAGATCCAACCAGTCCATCCTGAGGTAGATCAGTCCTGGGTGTTCATTGGAAGGACTGATGTTGAGGCTGAAGCTCCAATACTTTGGCCACCTGATGAGATGAACTGGCTTATTTGAAAAGACCCTGATGCTGGGAAAGATTGAGGGCAGGAGGAGAAGTGGACAACAGAGGATGAGATGGTTGGATGGTTGGATGGGTTTGGGTGAACTCTAGGAATTCATGATGGACAGGGAGGCCTGGCATGCTGCAGTTCATGGGGTCGCAAGGAGTTGGACACGACTGAGTGACTGAACTGAACTGAACTGAACTGAGTAATACTCCAATTACAATTCTGTGTACTTCATATATTCATGGTCATGGGGGGAAATATAAGTCCCAGGGTTTCGCAGAATTTAGACTGTGAATTCAGCTTTTAAATTTTTCTTTGTGTTTTTTGATACCTCTTATGTCCCTAGAAATAAAATGCCATTTTGTTGGCATGCTCATTGAAATATATTATCAATTTTGCAAGCCTAAAGTCTTTTAATATCTTAAAGAATGTTTGAATACTGAGAAGAAATATACCTGAGATTAATTAATCCTAAAAATAAATTCTCAGTAAATTAATCAAGAACATCTGGTTTATGTTACTTTCTGTGTCTTTCAAATTAAGTGGAAAAGATAGAGCTACAGCTCATATAGATTATTCCACAAACTATAGAGGATCCCCTTCTATGATCAGAGACATTTCAGTTTGTACTAATATGGCATGAAGTGGTTTTGACAATTAAGATTTGTATTACTGAAACTGGCAGCAATGAGCAATAGGGAAATTGCAAAAATACACAGAATTCTGTAATTCCATAAACCTAGTTCCAATTTGAATACAAACCTACCATTAATCCACTGATTTTCTCCAAAATCATTTAAAATTGCTAAGGTTGAACACCAAATCAATTTTTCAGTCTATTTTGTTATTGATGTGAGTATTGCATCAATAAACTAAAACAGTGGTTCCAGTCTTCCTAATATACCAAGATGTTGCTAATATTTTCAAATGTCAAAGGAGAGTCATTTATTAAAATAATCTGAACAATAATGGGTATTTACAATGTATCTGCCCAGTACCACTTGCTATTGGAAAAAATATTCTGATGACACAATATTTATTTCTAGGGTTGTTTGTAGTGGATATCAAGCAGGCCTTCATGGAGCTGAGTCTGTAGCCTGATACTTGATCTAGACAAAACTAAGATGAAACAGACCATCCATCTAATTTTACTGAAGTTATGTCTGTGTCTCGGGGTCATTCATTTTAAGGCATTGCAGCTCTTGCTTCCCCATCTTGTCCAAGTTTGCCTCATCATAGCAGAGATTTACTCATTGGTAGAGAAAATATGTAACTTTCATTGTCTTTGAATGCATTTTGCATAAAATTATTGTTGGTAAATATATCTTTCTGTTTCTCATAATATTATATATACTTTATATGATATATTTAACCATATATTGGTGGCTGAGATGGTAAAGAATCTGTCTGCAGTAAACCTGGGTTTGATCTCTGAGTTGGGAAGATCCCCTGTAGAAGGGAATGGCAATCCACTCCAGTATTCTTACCTGGAGAATGACATGGACAGAGAAACCCAGTGGGCTACAGTCTGTGGGTTTTCAAAGAGTCAGACATAAGAGAGCAACTAACACTCACTTATAATTTTAGGTGTATATCAAAAAAGTTTAGCTGCTAAGTCATATTGGAGTGGGTTGCCATCTCCTTCTCCAGGGGATCTTCCCAACCTAGGGATTGAACTCAGGTCTCCTGCATTGCAGGTGGTCTCCTGCATTGCAGGTAGACTATTTACTGACTCAGCCACCAAAAAGGCCCATAGCAATACTGGGGTGGGTTCCCATTTCTTTCTCCAGGGAATCTTCCCCACTCAGGAATCGAACCTGTGCCTCCTACATTGAAGGTGGATTCTTTACTGTTAAGCCATTGTGGAAGTATTTTATATTAAAATAGATTATCTAAAATCACATTTAAAAATAATTAATAAAAGTTAATTAGCTTCAATTAATGAATGAATCAATGTTAAGCAAAATGTTAATATAAAAAGCCCAAAAATTATCCCAGGAGGCACTATAACCTTAATGGAGGTTTTGATGGAAGGTACATGATTATTTCATGAATAAGATTCTATAATTAATTTAAGCACAAGATAGAAGGCATGAACTAGTTACAACTTAAGATGTATGCCAATTCACAAACTTTATGGTGCTTAATTGTTTAATATGAGTAGAATATTAAAAAAATTATACTAAGATTTATATGGCACCTTTTACATATCATGTGATCTCCGTGATCCTTAGTGTAACTGTTAGAACCATAACAAAGTACTCTGCTTCTTTTTGGCGTCTCAAAATTTTGAGATTTACAATTTGTTTTGTGTTCCAAATTTATATTTTAGTTGTATATTAAAAATACTAGCTAAGGGCTAAATTTTAAATGATAGCATGAATAGTCTGTATTTTAGTGGTTCTCATAATTTATCATGCATCAGAAATCACCTGGAGGGTTGGATAAATCACAAATTGTGGGCTCCATTCCAGAGTTTTTGATTCAGGAAGTTGGAGATGGGGCTTTAGAATTTTCATCCCTGACATATTCTTAGGTGTCCCTGCTGCTGCTGGTTTGAAGACCATACCTGGAGAATATATACCAACTCCCCAGAAACATATGAAGCTTCTGCCTTCTCTGTTTCTCTTTTCTATTCATCTCTATTTTTCACGAATAATGTTTGGTCCTTTGTTCAACAATAATCATTCTGCTATCAGAAGGAAATCAGAGTATCATACCCACATTTATTCTCCTGCGTTTTTCAGAATATCCAGAACTTCAGGTCCCATTTTTCCTTGTTTCCTTTTCTGTCTACATGGTCACTGTGGTAGGGAATTTAGGCATGATCATAATCATCAAGATCAATTCAAAACTCCACATGATCATGTACTTTTCCCTTAGGCACTTGTCCTTTGTCGATTTCTGTTTTTCTGCTGTAGTTACACCCAAACTGTTGGAGAATTTTATGGTGGAGGACAGAACCATTTCTTTCTCTGGTTGCATTGTGCAGTTTTGTTTTGCTTGCCTATTTGGTGTAGCAGAAACGTTCATGTTAGCAGCGATGGCCTATGACCACTTTTTGGCAGTCTGCAACCCCTTGCTCTATGCCCCTGCGATGTCTCCGAAGCGCTGTGCTCTCCTGGTGCCTGGCTCCTACTCATGGGGTGTAGTGTGCTCCATGACACTCACATACTTTCTTCTTGCATTATCCTATTGCAAGTCTAGCACCATAAATAATTTTATCTGTGACCACTCTGTAATTGTTTCTGTCCCCTGCTCAGATCCCTATATCAGTCAGATGTTATGTTCTATTATTGCCATATTCAATGAGGCAAGCAGCCTGGTGATTATTCTGATGTCCTATGTATTCATTTTTATCACTGTTATGAGGATGCCTTCTGCAAGTGCGTGCTGGAAAACCTTCTCCACCTGTGCTTCCCACCTGACAGCCATCAGCATCTTCCATGGAACCATCCTTTTCCTTTACTGCATTCCTAATCCAAAAACTTCTTGGCTCACAGTTAAAGTGACTTCTGTGTTTTACACAATAGTGATTCCTATGCTGAACCCCTTGATCTACAGCTTGAGGAACAAAGAAGTAAAAAATACATTCACAAGATTAGTTTTCACAAAATCACTTTGTCATGCCACCTAATATTCTTAGACTCATTATTCTATTTCTGAAAAAAGCTGATTTACTATGCTACAGATTGTTCAATTCCTGTAGTGAAATTGATTATTCAAATCTTTTAATAAATAAGCTTTTAGTTAATATACCTATGACAGGATAACTTTTTATTGATAGTTGATTATTGATTGTTGCATACATCAATGTTTAGTAAAATAGCTGTAAACCACATGTAAACCAAAACAAACAAAATTTTTGACTGTTTTTTGTAATATTTGTAAATTGCTTTTGAGTGAATTCAAATTTATTAAAAGTTTATGGGTACAGGGTGAAATAAGCTATTTTTTTTTCTGCCTTAGCCAGTTGGCATGAATGTCATAAGAAAGATGACTAAGGAGAAAGTTCAAGTTTCATGCAAAGAAGACATTAAACTGTTTATGACTCCCTTTTCAAAACACAAGTCTGGGAAAATTAAAGACAGGAGGGCAATGTGGACTCCAAGAACTAATCAACTGAACACACAATAGCAATAAAATATGAGTAATCAACCAATAACACAATTATGCTAATCATACAATGACCAAATGTTATCTTAGACTAGTGTTTAGGCACGCATGACAGCAATCTAGAAAAGAAGACACCTGGAGTCAGCAGGGAGAAGAGAGCCTGATGAAATGTATTAGGTTTTGTTCCCACTTTGGCCCCTGGTAACCCTGTTTCTTTATTATTTTTTTAGGATTCAAACTCGTACATTCTGAAAACAATTAGGTACCATCAGTTAGAGTTCACAGCCCATGAAAAGCAATTTTACTTCATGTGTTTTGCTATTGATAATAAAAATGTCTTGTTAAACAAAACTTTTCAGTGACTGTTATTAATTAATTACTTTATTTTATTTTATTATTGGAATACAATTGCTTTATGAATTCTTTACCATATATAGTATAATTTTATATGTGTGTTTCCAAAGAAATGGCTTCCCTTGTGGCTCAGCTGGTAAAGAAACCACCTGCAATGCTGGAGACCTGGGTTGATCCCTGGGTTTGGAAGATCCCCTGGAGATGGGAAAGGCTACCCACTCCAATATTCTGGCCTGGAGAATTCCAAAGGGGTCTCAAAGAGTTCTACAAGACTGAGCAACTTTCCCTTCCAAAGAAAAACTTATTCTCAGCTCATCAGATATGTGCAAGTCAAACATAAGTCCCTAGACTAATAATCATACTCCAGAGCTGGCTTAAGCAAATGTTTCAGCATATTGTAGCTTATAAAGAATCATTTGCTAATCATTGCATAATAAATGGTGGAAATCAATTTCTATTCATGAAATGTATAGCCTGCTGACCAGCAAACAAAATTAAAATATCATTCTACTTTCCCCATGTTCATATCATTATTTTATTACAAAAGCTTTTCCAGTAATCAAGGCAATAGGATACTAGACTAATAGGGTACCAAAATGGACTCAAGTGTCTCTGGTCATTTAAATTTCAAAAATACCTGTTATTATAATTCAATAGAGAAATGATAATTTTCAATAAAGAAGGCTGAGATAATTGAGTATCCACATGGAGGAATAAGCTCTAATTTTTATTTCAGAGCATACACAACTATTAACATGAATGAAATGAAATGAATCGTTGCTGTTGTTCAGTCACTAAGTTGTTTCCAACTCTTTGCCACCCCATGGATTGCAGCTCACCAGGCTTCTCTAGCCTTCACCATCTCCCAGAGTTTGCTCAAACTCATGTCCATTGAGTCAGTGATGCTATTCAACAATCTCATCCTCTGTTGCCCCCTTCATCTGTCCTCAACCTTTCCCAACATCAGGGTCTTTTCCAATGAGTTGGCTCTTCTCACCTGATGGCCAAAGTATTGGAGCTTCGGCTTCAACATCAGTTCTTCCAACGACTATTCATGGTTGATCTCCTTTGGGGTTGACTGTTTTGATCCCCTTGCTATCCAAGAGACTCTCAAGAGTCTTCTCTAGCACCACAATTCAAAAGTAACAATTCTTTGTCACTCAGCCTTCTTTATGGCCCAACCCTCACACCTGAGCGTGACTACTGAAAAAAATAACATAGCTTTGTCAGCAAAGCTGTGTCTGTACTTTTTAATACACTGTCTAGGTTTGTCATGGTTTTCCTTCCAAGAAGTCATAGATGAATGAATCATAGATGTAGACATAAAAATTAAAACTAAAAAATTTAGCATAAAACAAAATATCTTTCAAAATTTGGGGTGAGAGTTTTTTGAAAGAACATAAAAATGATGGATCTTTAAAAAACAATAAAAGGAACTCCATTACCATTAAGAATATTTGATAAAAGTTTCTTAATCATAAATGACACCATTAATAAAATGAGAATGTAAGCTATAGACTGTGAGTAAATATTTGCAAAACTTATATTTGATCAATTATTTCTATATAAAACATACAGAGAAGTCTTTATAGTCAAAACAACAAGAAAAAAAACACTTAAAGGTTTGATGACCTATCTGAGCACACATTTGACAAAACAAAACACACAAACCACCTATAAACACGTGAAAAAATACTAAGCATCATTAGTCATCAATGACATTCTTATTAAAATTACAACTTAAACCACAAAGAGAAACTACTGTACTCTATTTAGAATAGCTAATATGAATAAGAGTTTCAAATCTTGGTGAAATGTGGAACAAGTTGAATGCTTATGCATTTCAAATAAGAATACAAGGTTAAATAACTTTGAAAATACTTGAGCAGTATCTTATAAAGTTATGCAAACACTTCCCAGACTATTATGCTACAGAAACTGTGATAGCAGTTGAAGTCTCTAAGTTGGTGGCAATTTGTTGTACAGCATGGAAAACTAATATCCAACAAGGTTGCTAACTCTGGGTGGCTAGAGTGTAGATATTGGCTCAAAAGTTAGTCCAGGGTACAGAGGTGTCAGAAATGGGGGAAGATGCATTGTGGACCTCAAACTTATCTCAGTGAAAGAATAGCCATGATGACTTGTGGGACTTTGTATCAACATCACACTATGTACAATAATTCTGTGCCTGATGGGAAACAGCCTCTGGTGTGTTATGGCTTCCTGGGAGAGTCTGGCAAGGGTTAGTCAGGTTGTCAGGAGCCTAGGGAAAGCATTTGTTGTTGTTGTTTAGTTAATAAGCTATGTCCAAATCTTTTGCAAATACACGGATGGCAGCCCACCAGGCTCTTCTGTCCAATGTATTTCCCAGGCAAGAATGCTGGAGGGGGCACCCATTTCCTTCTCCAGGGTTTCTCCCCGACCCCAGGGATAGAACCTACATCGCATTTCAGGCAACTTGTTTTTAACTGCTGAGCCACAAGGCAAGTCAGTGGATCTAATTGTGTGACATTTCAGTGTAGTGAAACCAGTGGATTGATTGACACCCATAGGTTTTAGAGACTTAAACATTCACCATTCATCACCAAGATGCATTCAGCATTTTTAAGAGATTATATGATTTAATTGTATTAATATATGCTTGGAAGTGTGTATAGCTCATATTTAGAAGGAAAGACAATTTAGTTTCAATAAAGAACATCATTGTTTCTGCAGACAATATTCATTTAGGTTAGGCAATAAAACCAGAGACCAAGTTATGTTGTTCATACATCTCAAAACACATGGCATTTCATACACAGAATGGGACAGAAAAATCATACAGTAAATATATATAATAGCAGTTATTAATATCTCTGAAAGATTAGCTTATTTATCTTTCATTTTGGGTTTTACTGTAGTCACCATGTTTTCTTATTCAGTTCATATATTTTTCTATAATTATTTTTTAAAGAAATCCATGAAAGAGGCTATTGAGGCACTATCTCCAGTGATTTAGAAGAAATTACCTTCTTGCAACTTGCCACGCAGGAAAGCATTCCAGCTAATTTCTGGATGTGGGATATAAAAAGAAATAGCTCAAGAAATACTCTCTGGAGTCTAAATCCCCAAGGTCATGGAAGCATGCATAAGCCCTACATTTTGTTCATAGGAATCAGATTCAGCTTCCAAATCTCTCTCTCTTTCTCTTCCTTTCTCTGAGTTTTCCTGGATACTAAGAAAGAATTATATTCCAGTCCCATTAAAGTTTTGTGGGCTCCTGCTACATTAACCAACTCCTTAATATTTTACATGATATTTGAATTCAGAGTGGGAACTCCCCTGGAGACAATCAATAGTAGAAACAGGATCTTCAGGTGAGTTGGTTTCAGGTGGGATGTTCTATCGTGTTTCTTTTCTCTCCTTTGGGGAACTCTGAGATCCTGAAACCTCTAAAGCAGTGAACACTCTTTGTCAGTCTTTGTGTAGTGATGTCTGTTGAGTCCATTTTCCTGAAGGCTGAGCTTTGATCTCCTCCTCCTTCACTGGGGTATCATCCTGATTTTTGCTCTGAGGATATCCACATTGTGCTTAGCAGAATAGTCACAATGAAATTTTTAAAAATATTATAATGCCTGAGAATTCCTCAACACCTCAAAACTGAGTCAAAAGAAGGTAAGAATCATATGTAGATAATAATAATGAACACCATAATATACAATTCCATTTTTCTGACAGTAATGTCTGCAGGTATGTCAAGGGTATAGGAAATATGGTTGAAGTGAAAAGGAAAAGTGTCCTTATGATAGTAATTTTCATGAAATGTTTTGTATATTGTTCATCACTGCATCAGTATGTAAGAAAAGAGGAAATTACAGGCATTATATTCTAAGAATACTGACTTGATTAAAGAAGGTTGAAAATTGAAGAATATAGCTAGGATAAGGCTTTATGTAAAACTGAGCAGAGAAATTTAGACTTGATAAATTAGTTGATAGGGAGAAATTAAAGTTTTTAAGAGACAGAAACTGTCATAACAGATAAAGTAATCAAGAAGAGATTAATTTTCTCACAGTTCAGGGTAGCACCACTACAGGGAAGTTTAGGTCACCTACCTAAACCTAGGTGACCATGAGATTAAAATTGGATGATTAGTAAGAGTCAGATAATAAAGAGAAAACAAAGGGGAAACAGAGACAATTTATTGAAGGACAGTGACTGATGAATTAACATGAACAGGGCCAAGAGGAAATTCAGAAAAAAAAAAAGTTGAGCTATTCTTCGACATCACAAATTGTTCCTGCATTTTTGTTGCTGCCAACTTTGGACCTTGACCTGTTTCTTAGATTGTTTAAAATAATATGTGTTTAAAAATAATACCAGTTATTCAGAGTATTAAGAATTAAAAGGGATGAGGGTGGGAAAACTTATATATTTTGAACTCCACAACTATCAGACTTTGTACTAATTATATTAATGTCATTTCCTAACTTAATATTTATACATCTATAAAATATACATTATCATGTCACTATTACTGATAAAGAAGTTGAGGCTTATAAAATCTGAGTGATTCACCAAAGATCATACAGTGAATGCCAAAGCTTGCAACTGAATTTAAATCTATGTTTCCAACTCCTTGCTTCTTTCATTGTGCCAGTCTGTCTGTCACTAACTCTTTTCCACTCCCCAACCATTCCCTTTTCTGCATATAGGAAATACATTTTTTGAGTGTCAAAAGTACCACAAAGCTATTCAAGAAATAATGAATTATTTCTCCCTTCACATGGTCAGACAAAACTAAAATTGCATCTGTATTTATGAGAGTTGAACTAATAGTCCCTTTATTAATCTGAATATTTCAGATGTGTGCTTGTTATTGGTTAACTTATTTTAAAACATTTGCTAAATAAATATACTTCTGTTGCTATAAACTGCTTACCAGTACAAGATGCTTTTGCTTTCTCAAAATAATGTATACAAATAATTGTATAGCTCAAAGCAAGATTATCACCTGTGTTTTTTTTTTCACCTGTGGTTTTAATCAAACTCAATATTCCTGTCACAGAAGTTTTGTGGGTCATAATGTAACCTTGTGTTTATTACTGTATTCTCTGATTTTCTTGAGAAACAGTATAGAATATGGAAGAGTTGAGCAAAATATATTTTAAGTTACTCTATAATTCAGATATTCTATAAGCATGTAATGCTATAATATTCCTAATAAATTTATTAGATTGGAAATATTGATAGCAAGTTAAGAGATATTGATCAAAAATTTTAAAAGACTATATTGAGAGCATCAGTGGCACTATGTGAGACAAATGATAAATACTGAAATAGGAAAACAAAAGTGAGGGTACCAGAAGTTATAATACAGCTCCATTACTTTACCGGGTGGCTGCATTGAACACAATGCCAATAATTTTAGCATCAAACTGGAATCACTGGAAAACTTGAAGATAGGGCTTTATTTCCCTCAATGTCCATTTATGTTTTTCAAAATGTGAAAATTCTTGTGGTGACTCATGACCTCTGCCTTTTCAATGATCTTCAGTTTGAACATAATGTTAGAAGTATTACTGCCTCTAAAAATATCACTCCTCCTGCTTTTTAAAATAAATTTGAGTGCTATGTTTTCATTTATTGTTATGTTACTCCCATTAAACAGCACAGACCTTGAGAATGATGGAACTGTGAAAGACATGTTTTTCTATGACATTATAGAAACTATTTCTCTCTGACTCTAAACTAAATTCAATTTCTGTCACTCATGGTCACTTCAAACCTAACTCATCACCAGCAGGCTGTGTTAATTCAAACAAGTTTCTTAACTCATATATGCTTCCATTCCCCTTTGTAAAATATGAAACTGCTTGTTTTGAAATTCATAAATCTTATTTAGTGCTCAAAACTAATGTACCAATATTTTAACACAATGTCTGACACACAATAAATATGATATCCATGGACTATCATCATTGTTATCATTTTATTATCACTATTTCAGATTTTCTCCAACAACAATTATGTGGTTTGCTGAAGGAAATCAGAGTGCCAGAACCACTCTCTTAGGCTAAGAGAGTGGCTAAGCCACTTAGGCTAAGCCTAAGCCACCCTCTTAGGCTTCTCAGAATGTCCCGACCTCCAAGTTCCCTTTTTCCTAGTTTTCCTCACCGTCTATGCAGTCACCGTGGTGGGGAACCTGGGCATGATCACCATCATCAGGATCAGTCCCAAACTCCACAACCCCATGTGCTTTTTTCTCAGCCACTTGTCCTTTGTTGATTTCTACTATTCCACCACAGTTACACCCAAACTCCTGGAGATTTGGTTGTGGAAGACAGAACCATCTCTTTCACGGGATGCATCATGCAATTCTTCTCAGCTTGTATGTTTGCAGTGGCAGAGGCATTCATGTTGACAGTGATGGCCTATCACCATTTGTGGCCATTTGTAAGCCTCCACTCTACACAGTGGTCATGTCCCCAAAGCTCTGTGCATCGTTAGTGGCCTGTCCCTACATGTGGGGTGTAGTCTCTTCCCTGACACTCACCTGTTTTCTCCAGACATTATCCTTCTGTGGGTCTAACATCATAAATAATTTCCTCTGTGAGCACTCTGTCATTGTCTCTGTCTCCTGCTCTGACCCCTTCATCAGCCAAGTGCTCTATTTTGCCATCACCAAATGCAATGAGGTTTGCAGCCTGGCAATTGTCCTCACTACTTATATTTCCATTTTTTTCACTATCATAAAAATGCCTTCTGCTGGGATTCACCAAAAAGCCTTCTCTATTTGTGCTCCCCCATCTGACCACCATCACCATGTTCCATGGGACTGTCCTGTTCCTTTATTGTGTACCCAGCTCCAAAAATTCATGGCTCATGGTCAAAGTACGTTCTGTATTTTATACAGTGGTAAGTCCCTTGCTGAACCCTCTGATCTATAGTCTCAGGAACAAAGATGTGAAAGAGAGTGTCAGGAAATTAATTAATCACTTAATACAATTTAGTTGATGATCTGTATGTCCAAAAGAAATTTGATCTATTATGTACTATTGATTAAATCTTCTTGTAGAGATGATGACTCAAATTATGTAGTCAGCTCACTAGATCATAAATTTAGAGTCGTAAATTGGCTATTTCATCTTTTAGTTTCTGTTCAGTTCAATGTCAAATAAAATAACTGTATATCATGTGTAAAATGATGTGTGTTGTGGGTGTATGAAAAGTGAAAATGTGAGTTGTTCAGTCATGTCTGACTCTTAGCCACCCCATGGACTATAGCTTGCCAGGTTCCTCTGTCAATGGAACTCTCCAGGAAAGAATAATATAGTGGGTAGCCATTGCCTTCTCCAGGGGATCTTCCTAACCTAGGGTCTGAACCTGCGTTTCCTGCATTTCAGGGAGATTCTTTACCTTCTGAGCCACCATGGAAGTGATGTGGATGAATATTGTCCCCCAAATATCCATGTCACCCAGAACTCAGAATGTCACCTTATTTGAAAATAAGATCTTTGCAGATGTAATTAAGGTAAGAGTCAAGATGAGCTTAAAGTGGACCCATCCAATGAGTGTCCTTTTAAGAGACAGAAAAAGATACACAGAGACACACAGGGAAGGAGGATGTGTGAATTCCACTTCTCTCTCTTTCCTCCTAAACCACACACAATTCTTTTAAAAAAAAAAAAAAAACACCTCATTTTTAGTATTGTTGGTACATAACTGCTTCCTGGCTGTTTGTAATCCTGCACTTTACACAGCTGTTGTGCCCCAGAAGCTGTGTTCCATCCTTCTGGCTGATGCTACAGCTGAGCATAGACTATTTCTTGCATTCATCCTTTAAGTTGTATTGCCTACTGTGAGTCCAACATAGTTAACATAATTGATATGCATATTCTGTTGCCCTTTTGGATCTTGTTTTACTTTAGCCAATTCAATGAATTAAAAAAGCTCAAAGTCATCATTTCCTAGCTTTCTCTTCAGTCACTATTTTAAAGATAATTTCTATCTGTGGGCATCACAGAGTCCTGTCTACTTTGCCTCCCACACATCATCATCCTTTCTGTCTATAGTATGTGCTTGCTGTGTGCTAAGTCACTTCACTCGTATCTGACTCTTTGAGACCCTGAACTGTAGCTGCCAGTCTCCTCGGCCCATGGGATTCTCAACGCAAGAATATTGGAGTGGGTCGCCATGCCCTCCTCCAGGGGATCTTCTGGACACAGGGACTGAACCCGAGTCACTTATGTCTCCTGCAGGTACCTTACCCTAGAGCCACCTGGGAAGCCCCTCTATAGTATTCTCAGTTCCAAATTCTCATAAATAATTGTTCAAGTAGAGTCTCTTTTAAACTATGCTAATCCTCATGCTGAACTCATTGACATACAGTATACATACTTATATACTCACTGACATAATACTTGAAATACGAAAACATGAAACACCTTGTAAGGAAGTTAATAGACTCCAAAATATTTAGCACTAATAATAATAATACAATGAAATCATGTATGTGCCTATTCAACTATCACTTTCCAAGAAAATTCTTTTCTGAAAACCTAATATAATGAGATAATCACTCATTATTCCCTTAACTTGATTTGTTGATTTATATTTTTTCCTAGAAATAGATGATATGTTTAATACATGCAACAATTTATTTGTCTCTTATTTCCTTCTCCCTATATACACTCCAAGAGAGAAGAAATTTCTGGTTTTATTATTGCATCTTATACCTCTAATGCCTAAAAAATTACCTAGAAACATGTTTGGCCTTCAGTGAATACTTGCCAGATGAATAAAAGATGAAAAGAAATGAAAAATTTTGACTAAATTCATAATAATTAGTACTGTGCTGACCTAGGTAAGGGAGCTTCCCTGGTGGCTCAGATTGTAAAGAATCCTCCTGCAATGCAGAAGACCCAGGTTCGATCCCTGGGTTGGGAAGATCCCCTGGAGAAGGAAATGGCAACCCACTCCACTATGTTTGTCTGGAGAATCCCATGGACAGAGTAGCCTGGCTACAGTCCATGGGGTCACAAAGAGATGGACACGACTAAGTGACTAGCACTTCACCTAGGTGATGTCTCTTTAATGAATATAGTTGTCACCTGAAATTTAAAAAGGTAAAATAGCATAAATAATACACTCAAAGATAAAAAATAACCATACTTATATAAATGTTTCTATTGCTGAATACTGTACCTTGGAATATATTTTTTGTCTAATTTTAAATATTTAGTTGTAGTTACATATTCTATAAACATTTGACTCTTGCAGTTTTCAGAATCACAGAAATGACACTTCCATTATCAAAAGTGTCTCATAATTAGGCCTTGAATATAGTTTATTAAAACTGATCATGTTAAATTTAGGGATCTTGCCCTTTCTAAGCTAATACAGATTTCAGAAAATCTGAAGAGTTTATTCAGTAATGTAGTTAATAGTTTAGGTAATATTAGTTCATTTGAATTACTTGGATGCAGAAATTCAAACTTGTAGAGTGCTAGATATAATTGATAAATAATATTCCTGATTAGGTTGATTCTGGTCCATCACAAGTGGAGAAATTTGTTTATAACTTGGATTAAAAGCCAGAATGATACTGGATCATTCCACTTATTTCTAGATAAACTGCTTTAGGGTGCCTACCAAGTGATAATTGTGCTTACTGGAAAGCTTGAAATAGTGCTACTTGCATTCCTGAAGTATAGCACCTCAAAAATATTTAGGTTCCAGAAAAATCATGTATGAGTCACAAGAAAAAGTGTCTGAAATATGTAAATACCCTGTAGAAAGTCTGTGAAAATCTCTCTTTAAGCAACTATACTTACTTTTTATGCTAATGTTTCAATTAAAAATTCTTATAAAAGTTGGTCTCTCTTAAGGTAATGAACAAACTATGAATTCAGAGTAAGTAAATATTAAAAATCAAAATAAATGCACCATGTTAGAATTAAAGTATGTTCTATTGAAGCACATGGAAACATTAAAAAGAAACCTCAGAATGAGAGAAAAAAAATAAATATATTTAAGAAGCTGAAGATCAATATCTACAATAAGTATCTACTAAATATCAATATTATAATATCTATGACAAAATAATTAGGAAACTACAATAAAGAGGTGATAAAACTGAGAAAACAAATCATCTTCAGTTTTTCCTTGTGTATCCAATAGGGATATTTTTTCTGTGTATGTCATTACATGAAAAATCATAGCAAATCACTGCTCTGGAGAAACTCAAATATACACAAAAAGATGGCAAAAACCACTACAATATTGTAAAGTAATTAGCCTCCAACTAATAAAAATAAATGAAAAAAATGTGCAAAAACATTCAGCTGCATATAGATTGCAATAACAAAAAATGGAAATAGCCCTAAAGGACATTTAAAAAAATGCTTTAGTCACACAATTAAATACTGTACAAATTAAAATTACTACATTAGAAAAATGTACTAGTTAGCATAAATATCCTTCAATCTCATTTATATCCAAAAGTACAGTGAATGCTATATATCTTGTTTATAAATATTCACATAGGTACAAAATAAACAATATCATGGGAGTGAAAATAACCAAATTACAGATGAAGTTAATCACCAAGGAATAAGAGGGGAATGAAATGCCATCCTAAAGGAGATCAGTCCTGGGTGTTCATTGGAAGGACTGATGTTGAAGCTGAAACTCCAATACTTTGGCCACCTCATGCGAAGAGCAGACTCATTTGAAAAGACCTTGATGCTGGGAGAGATTGAGGGCAGGAGGAGAAGGGGACAACAGAGGATGAGATGGTAGGATGGCATCACAGACTCAATGGACATAGGTTTGGGTGGACTCCGGGAGCTGGTATGGACAGGGAGGCCTGGCATGCTGCGGTTCATGGGGTTGCGAGGAGTCGGACACGACTGAGTGACTGAACTGAACAGAACTGGACGGCCAGGAAGTTATGAAAGGATCTTTGATCTATGATGTAGTGTTCTAGGAAAAATAAATAAGCAAATGTTTATTATTATTATTATTATTTAGATCGACCTCTCAGTGTTTCAAAGGGAAAGAAAAGTCAAAATTGAAAATTTCAGTGTTCTTTGTTTCTTCCCCAAGGGAGATCATTAAAACTACCAAAATATCTTTTTCTAGGAAGCAATTACCTTTTGATGCTCAGGGAGTTTGGAGTAGATAAAGCAACCTGTCTTCATTTTCTTGTTTATAACCAGTGTGACATAAATCTCTGGTGTAAATCCAAAACCATTTAGACATTTCACATGTGGAAGATTTAGAAGTGCTGTGAATGGTAAATGGTTTTTATCCAATGATATATTGGTAAAGAAAAAAGCAGGCTCTAGAAAATTAAAAGATGAAATTGCTCTTTAACTGACCTTACTATTTAGTATTCTGAAATGTTTAACTCACTGAAAAAATTAAAGTCCTAGCCAAAAGGCAGAGTCACCTTGATTTACAACATAATTATAATGATATTTTTTTTCCAGAAGAGAAGCAGCTTATTTCCAAAGAAAACATACACATAGCCAAAAGATACATGAAGACATGTTCAAAATCACTGATAACTAGGGAAATACAAATTAAACCCAAAATGAAATGTCACCTAACACCTTTTGGAGAAGAAAGTGGTAACCCACTCCAGTACTCTTGCCTGGAAAATCCCATGGACAGAGGAGCCTGGTAGGCTATAGTCCATGGGGTCGTTAAGAGTTGGACACAACTGAGAGACTTCACTTTCACGCATTGGAGAAGGAAATGGCAACCCACTCCAGTGTTCTTGCCTGGAGAATCCCAGGGACGGGGGAGCCTGGTAGGCTGCTGTCTATGGGGTTGCACAGAGTCGGACACGGCTGAAGCGACTCAGCAGCAGCAACAACTTTTTAAGAATGGCTATTATCCAAAAACTAAACAGAAAGACCAAAAAAAGAGAGAGAGAGAGGAGAGAAAATGCTAGCAAGAATTTGCTACTAGTGAAGAGAAAACAGAATCTTGGTGCACTGTTGATGACTGTATAGAAAAACGCACATAATAATGAACATAGAACTACCATATGATCTGGTAATCTCACTTTTGAGTACACGTCCAAAGGAAATGAAATCAATTTACCTTGAAGAGATATCTGCACCCCTACATTCATTGCAGCATTATTCACAATATCCAAGACATGGAAACCATACAAGTATCATAAGTGTCCATTGACAAATGAAAGGATTAAGAATTTTATGAATATGTATAATAATATATAATATTATTCAGGTATAGAAAAGAAGGAAATCCTGCCATTTGCAACAACATGGATGAATCTTGAGGGCAACATGCTAAGTAAACTAAGACAAAGAAAGACAAATGCCATGTCATCTCACTTATATGTGGAATCAGAAAAAATGAGCTCATAGAAGCAAAGTTTAATAGTGGTTTGCAAGGGTTAGGGAGTGAGGGAAGCAGGGAGATATTGGTCTAAGGGTGCAACTTCCAGTTATAAGACAATAAGTTCACCAGTCCAGGTTCGATGCATGATACAAGGTGTTCGGGGCTGGTGCACTGGGATGACCCTGAGGGACGGGATGGGGAGGGAGGTGGGAGGGGGGTTCAGGATGGGGAACGCGTGTGCACCCATGGCTGATTCATGTCAATGTATGGCAAAAAACACTACAATATTGTAAAATAATTAGCCTTCAATTAAAATAAAGTTTTTCAGAAAAAAAAGAAGGCCATAAGTTCTGAAGATCTAATGTACAGCATCGTGACTATAGTTAAAAAGTACTCTAGTCTTCTTTGGAGAAATGTCTGTTTAGTTCTTTGGCCCATTTTTTGATTGGGTCATTTATTTTTCTGGAATTGAGCTTCAAGAGTTGCTTGTATATTTTTGATATTAATCCTTTGTCTGTTGCTTCGTTTGCTATTATTTTCTCCCAATCTGAGGGCTGTCTTTTCACCTTACTTATAGTTTCCTTTGTAGTGCAAAAGCTTTTAAGTTTCATTAGGTCCCATTTGTTTAGTTTTGCTTTTATTTATTGCTGATTCATGTCAATGTATGACAAAACCCACTGAAAAATTAAATAAATAAATTTAAAAAAAAAAGAAATATACATTGATGTTCATAAGAAAAAAAAAGTACTCTAGTGTACACTTGAAAGTTTCTAAAGAGTTGATCTTAATGCTCTCATCACACACACACTTGTAACTACGTGAGATGACAGATATGTTAACTAACTTTAATGTAATGTTTCCCAATACATGTGTATATCAAATCATCCCATTGTACACATAAAATTATGTAGTGTTTTAAGCTAATAAAGCTAGAAAATAGTATGCCTCAATAAAGGTGGGAAATAGAAGAAAGTAGCAAATTTCATGTCTTAAATGGAGAAGATGATACAAACAGAAGACAAAATTTTCAAATAAGTGCAGAAACAGTAGAGGACTATAACAGCAGCAAAGTCCTGAGAGGTGGGGTTGATTATTTCCTCATAATGAGTATCACTGTCCAATACTTTGTATAGCTTAGTGGAAGAGGAAGATAGATAAATACATGCCTGACAGTGTGAGCATACACAAATACATACATATGGATACACACAAATACATACATACTTCAAAAGTCTTCTCAGGACAAAATTAGAAAATAACTGTGAGAGACTGAATAATATCCCCCAAAGTCACTCAGGCTCTAAACTCTGGAATCTGTGAGTGTGACCTTCTATTACAAGGGGACTTTACAGCTGTGATAAGGACTTTGAGACAGGAAGATGATCTGAGTACTAAATATAAGTGTCTTTATAAGAGGCCGGTGGGGAGGTTTGTTACAGAGGAGATGAAAATGTGACAATGGACCAGAGACTGAAGTGAGGCTGCTGCAAGTCAAGGAGTGCCAGCAGCCTCCAGAAGCACGAAGAAAAGAAGGATGAATGGTTCCTGGAATCCCCTGAAGGAGAGAGCTGTACTCATTCCTTGTCTCAAGCCCCATAAGACTCATTGTGGACTTCTTGCCAGCAAGATAATAATTATGAATTGCTATAGACCACTAAGTTTGTGGAAAATTTTTAACAGTAACAATAGGAATATTGAACCTTTTAAAGATGCACGATCAGAGGCTAAAACATATGACCGCAACTTAATACATTGATTAATCTCTTAGCCAAACATATGGGGCAAGAATATCACAAGAAAAGCAGAAATCCAGGACATTAGTATTTTCAAAGTAGCTCTGTATTACTTAGACTAACCTCACTCTAGGAAAATCATGGGAAAAAGTAGTCATGGTTTGGATGCCTCTGGAGCTTTCTCTTAATCCTACAAGGGTAATGTTATAGGTTATAGTTATACTATACTAGAGGAAAGCAATCTAGTTATTCTGGATGCAGTTACACTAGAGGAGGGTAAACTACACTGTTTCAGAAAATTGACAGAGGTAAACCTAAATTCCTCTCTCATTTGTCAATTAAAAGTGACAAAATTTTATTGAAATGTAAGATAAAGGCTTATTTGAGTATTATTAAAAAATCACCTAGACCACTTTTCACAAACTGATTTACAAATAAAAGGGGTACAGTTTCACAGAACTGGCAAATTGTTATCTGAGCTATATGGAAGATGCAATGTATGTATTAGATATTTTATACAAACAGATGAGGGAAGAGGTCAACAGTGAGTTCAGCCATGAAGACAGAGAGATCAGGGTAGTGTCTTTGTCTGATTTCAATTGGGTGGAAATCAAATATTAATGATTCCATCATCAGTTCAGTTCAGTCACTCATTTGTGTCTGACTGTGCGACCAATGGACTGCAGCAAGTCAGCCTTCCCTGTACATCATAGGAGATGGCATGACACACAGAGTCAGTTCAGTTTAGTTCAGTTGCTCAGTTGTGTCCGACTCTTTGCGAGCCCATGAACTGCAGCACGCCAGGCCTCCCTGTCCATCACCAACTCCTGGAGTCCACCCAAACCCATGTCCATTGAGTCGGTGATACCATGCAACCACCTCATCCTCTGTCGTCCCCTTCTCCTTCCGCCCTCAATCTTTCCCAGCATCAGGGTCTTTTCAAATGAGACAGCTCCTCGCATGAGGTGGCCAAAGTATTCGAGTTTCAGCTTCAGCCATCAGTCCTACCAATGAACACCCAGGACTGATCTCCTGTAGGATGGACTGGTTGGATGTCTTTGCAGTCCAAGGGACTCTCAAGAGTCTTCAACACCACAGTTCAAAACCATCAATTCTTCTGTGCTCAGCTTTCTTTATAGTCCAACTCTCACATCCATACATGACCACTGGAAAAACCATAGCCTTGACTAGATGGACCTTTGTTGACAAAGTAATGTCTCTGCTTTTTAATATGCTGTCTAGGTTGGTCATAATTCTCCTTCCAAAGAGTGTCTTTTTAATTTCATGGCTGCAGTCACCATTTACAGTGATTTTGGAGTCCAGAAAAATAAAGTCAGCCACTGTTTCCACTGTTTCCCTATCTATTTGTCATGAAGTGATGAGACTGGATGCCATGATCTTAGTTTTCTGAATGTTGAGCTTTAAGCCAACTTTTTCACTCTCCTCTTTCACTGTCATCAAGAGGCTTTTTAGTTCTTCTTCACTTTCTGCCATAAGCGTGGTGTCATCTGCATATCTGAGGTTATTGATATTTCTCCCGGCAATCTTGATTCTAGCTTGTGCTTCTTCCAGCCCAGTGTTTCTCATGATGTACTCTGCATACAAGTTAAATAAGAAGGGTGACAATATATAGCCTTGACATATTCCTTTTCCTGTTTGGAACCAGTTTGTTGTCTCATGTCCAGTTCTAACTGTTGCTTCCTGACCTGCATACAGGTTTCTCAAGAGGCAGGGCAGGTGGTCTGGTATTCCCATCTCTTTCAGAATTTTCCACAGTTTATTGTGATCCATACAGTTAAATGTTTTGGCATAGTCAATAAAGCAGAAATAAATTTTTTTTTTTTGAATTCTTGCTTTTTCAATGATCCAGCAGATATTGGCAATTTGATCTCTTGTTCCCCTGCCTTTTCTAAAACCAGCTGGAGCATCTGGAAGTTCATTGTTCACTTATTGCTGATGTAGCTGACTGTGCATTGACTTGTGTCCTGTTCATTATAACTAAAACATGAAATATATTTCTGACAGGATGCTTTCTAGGAAAATAATTGCAACACTGGGCATATCAGGTGTGAAAAAAAGTTGGAAAATTATATCTAAATCTTTTAAATTTTTTGGCAAACAGTAAGTAAATCCAAGAAAGAATAAATATTAAACATATACTCAAGAAACAGACAAACCAAATTGCAAAGAAAACTATGTAAGTAAACTTCCAATTTTAGACATCATTAAGGATCTTGTCCCTTAGCTTTATTTTAGTGTCATTCATTCCAGGGGGCATTTTAATTACATGGAAACAAAGCCGAGCAGCCAATTTCAAGCCACACATTTCTGTGTAATTCCAAAAAAGTGCTAGTCATAAAAAATGATATGAGACCTACCTTTTGCCTTAATGATCTGTTTTGATGCTTGTGAGGAAAATGTTGCTAGTGGTCCTCCTGGGTTTGAGTCTCCAGGGCTACAGAGTCAGATGTAAGTGTACTGGTCTCCTAGTTACACTCAGCCCACAGAAAAACAAGATGGTGGAGACCTGCTTCTCTATTGCAGGTAAGTTTTTGTAGTTGTTTATGACACAGTAAAAATATTATTTTCTTGAAATGGTAACTGAGGTTTTCTTTTCACTTTTCTTTTTATGTTAAATCACTGTAAATGCTAGCCAATTCTGAGTCCAATAATATTAAAGAAACAAATTAGCAACCATGCTTCAAGACCCCTGACAACTATTTCACAAAGAAGAGAATAAACTTGCTACTGGGAAATGGGCATTTATACATATTTATTTATGTGTAGTTTAAATTGGTATATAAACTTTTACAAAAATGAGAAGTAGTTAATTCTGAGAGAACTCTTACCTGATAAATCTTGAGACCCTTAAGAGACATGTATGCAATGTTTAGGTCTATAATAGAAGTTAAGCCATAAGCTATAAATCCTGATAAAGTGTCCACTCCACTTAGAATTCAAAACGAGTTATTGTCCTCCTCAGCAGTGAAGCTGTCCCAGGAGAGAAGTATCCTTTACTGAACAAAACATGCTAAAATGGGATTGCTATGCTCTCTTCTTGAAATTAAAGATGCTTACTCCTTGGAAGGAAAGTTATGACCAACCTAGATAGCATATTAAAAAGCAGAGATGTTACTTTGCCAACAAAGGTCCGTCTGGTCAAAGCTATAGTTTTTCCAGTGGTCATGTATGGATATGAGAGTTGGACTGTGAAGAAAGCTGAGCACTGAAAAATTGATGCTTTTGAACTGTGTTGTTGGAGAAGACTCTTGAGAGTCCCTTGGACTGCAAGGAGATCCAGCCAGCCCATCCTGAAGGAGATAAGTCCTGGGTGTTCATTGGAAGGACTGATGGCTGAAGCTGAAACTCCAATACTTTGGCCACCTCATGCGAAGAGTTGACTCACTGGAAAAGACCCTGATGCTGGGAGGGATTTGGGGGCAGGAGGAGAAGGGGACAACAGAGGATGAGATGGCTGGATGGCATCACCGACTCGATGGGCATGAGTTTGAGTAAACTCAGGGAGTTTGTGATGAACAGGGAGGCCTGGCGTGCTGCGATTCATGGGATCGCAAAGAGTCGGACACGACTGAGTAACTGAACTGAACTGACTGAACTGATGCTCTCTTCTTAGATGTCTCTATTATTTTTTTGGTACTTAGAAGACAAACATATTCTCTTCAAGGCTTTAATTGATTTGTGTATGCAAGCAAAATACAGTAACAGTGTATGTTGTTATTTGAGGCAAACATCTCACATTTTTCTTAGACACCTTCATTTGATTATGCATTCATGTGCAAATATTTTCTATGTTATGTGCATACTATGCTACTAGCTGATGAGTGAATGTACTCACTTCAATGTGTTAAGTATTTCTAGGAAAATACCAGCTGCAATGGATATGCAAAAACTGTTCAGAGACTCAGTTGGATTAGTAGATCCATCCACAGTAGTTATCTATATAAGGAATGTTGTAAATGGAAAAAGTTAGAACTAATAACTCCTTTCATTTTATTTAGTCCATCACAGAAAGTCATAGTATGATTTTCACTTATTTCTGTAAATCTCCTCTTTGTCAAGAAAAACTCCCTTCTCCCATCCTTTCTTTTCAAAGGCATCATAGTGATGACTACAAAAAATCTTAGTCTGGAAACAACGTTTGCCCTCTTGGGTTTCACAGATTATCCAGAGCTTCAGATTCCTCTCTTCCTCATGTTTCCAATCATGTACATTATCACCGTGGTAGGAAATCTGGGCATGATGGTAATCATCAAAATTAACCCTAAGTTTCACACCCCCATGTACTTTTTCCTTAGTCATTTTTCTTTTGTTGATTTTTGTTACTCTTCCATCATTACTCCCAAGCTGCTCGAGAACTTGGTCATGACCGATAAGAACATCTTCTACAGTAGCTGCATGCTGCAGTTCTTCCTGTCCTGCATTGCTGTGGTGACTGAGTCCTTCTTGCTGGCAGTGATGGCCTATGACCACTTCGTGGCCACCTGTAACCCTCTGCTTTACACAGTGGTCATGTCACAGAGGCTGTGTGCCCTGCTGGTGGCTGGGTCATATCTCTGGGGCATGTTTGGCCCATTGGTACTCCTTTGCTATGCCCTCCAACTAAACTTTTCTGGACATAAGGTGATCAACCACTTTTTCTGTGAATACACTGCTCTCATTGCTGTCTCAAGCTCCCATATACACACCCCCAACCTGCTGCTCTTTGGCTTCGCCACCTTCAACAAGGTGAGTACACTTCTGATCATCCTCACTTCCTATGTCTTTATTTTTGTCACTGTGCTAAACATCCGTTCTGCCAGTGGATGTCTCAAAGCTTTCTCCACCTGTGCGTCTCACCTGACTGCCATTACCATCTTCCATGGGACCATCCTTTCTCTCTACTGTGTGCCCAATTCCAAGAACTTGTGACAAACTGTCAAGGTGGCCTCTGTGTTCTATACAGTGGTCAACCCCATGCTGAACCCTCTGATCTACAGCCTGAGGAATAAAGATGTGAATGATGCCTTCTGAAAATTAATAGACACAAAAGCCTCATTTCACTGAACCAATGTCCAAAGAAGTCTTCAATTCCCATTAACAATGGGAAAAGAGCCTTCCAAGACGTGTAGCATATATTTACATGAAGTTTTTATAGATGACTAAGACATTAATCTATTAAACTGTTCCCCTTAAATATAAATTTGTGACAAAGGAACATTTTTTTATTCTTCCTGCAGTACCTAAAATAGTACTTATCTCTGAGCAAGCCTATAATAAATATGTTTAAACATGAGTGAATAAATGAATGAGTAATTATGTATCCTCATTATGTACTTAGTATTAAGTACTGCTTATTATATAACAATTAAACATGACTGCTATTCTTCCACATAGAATAAAAAATTGATTAAAACAATGAAATTTGAAAGTTAGAAAATTTAACATATTGTTGATGTCATTCCACCTGATATTCTTCTAAAATGTTGTTTTATGTGGTTTAAATACAGTTCATCAAACAAAACTGCATATTTATGTTACTCAATTTATGACTAATGACTATGAAATACATTTCAATAAATTTTTATATTTAAATAATTTATGTAAAACACCTGCCATGCAAAGTAGCTTTCCTGTGAATGTGTTTCCCGGACATATAAAGGGCCACTGACAATGATGCTCTTTATAGATTTTGGTTTTGTGTTTTTGTCACGAGACTCCCTTCTTCAGTTCAGTTCAGTCACTCAGTCGTGTCCGACTCTTTGCGACCCCATGAACCACACATGCCAGGCCTCCCTAACTCCCAGCATCACCAGCTCCCGGAGTCTACCCAAACCCGTGTCCATCGAGTCAGTGATGCCATCCAACCGTCTCATCCTCTGCCGTCCCCTTCTCCTCCTGCCCTCAATCTTTCCCAGCATCAGGGTCTTTTCCAGTGAGTCAACTCTTCGCATCAGGTGGCCAAAGTATTGGAGTTTCAGCTTCAGCCATCAGTCCTACCAATGAACAGCCAGGACTGATCTCCTTTAGGATGGACTGGTTGAATCTCCTTGCAGTCCAAGGGACTCTCAAGAGTCTTCTCCAACACCACAGTTCAAAAGTGTCAATTCTTCAGCACTCAGCTTCCTTTACAGTCCAACTCTCACATCCATACATGACCACTGGAAAGGCCATAGCTTTGACTAGATGGACCTTTGTTGACAAAGTAATGTCTCTGCTTTTTAATTTGCTGTCTAGGTTGGTCATAACTTTCCTTCCAAGGAGTAAGCATCTTTTAATTTCATGGCTGCAATCACCATATGCAGTGATTTTGGAGCCCAGAAAATAAAGTCAGCCACTGTTGCCACTGTTTCCCCATTTATTTATCATGAAGTGATGGGACCAGATGCCATGATCTTAGTTTTCTGAATGTTGAGCTTTAAGCCAACTTTTTCACTCTCCTCTTTCACTTTCATCAAGAGGCTCTTTGGTTCTTCTTCACTTTCTGCCATAAGGGTGGTGTCATCTGCATATCTGAGGTTATTGATATCTTTCCCAGCAATCTTGATTCTAGCTTGTGCTTCTTCCAGCCCAGCGTTTCTCATGATGCATTCTGCATATAAGTTAAATAAGCAGGGTGACAATATATAGCCTTGACAATATACAGCCTTCTTCAGATGATACACTTTGTGAAAACAAGTTTATGGTGTATTAAGAATTTCAAACTAATAACAATCTATTAATATTCAATTTCATAACATCACTGTATTGGGGGTAAAACACATCTAATGTCATAATTTTCCATGAATATATATATATATATACATATATATATATATATATATATGTATCAGAGAGAAATAAGAAGTCAAACCATAGGTTTGAAGCACAGTTTAGGCTTCTTGGAAAGTAATATTCCACAGTGTTCTTGTGTTTAGGTTTTGGAAAATTGATTTTGCTTTTCTAATTGAGATAGTTCACAGGGTATTATGTGAATGGAAAAGAGGAATCTTTGCTTTTGAAAAAAATGACAGAAAAGGAATAGTGACAGTGCCAGATAGAAAGAAGATACAGAAACACTCCTCAAACTCAGGAACTTATCAGATGGATCAATTTAGGAAAGGCCATATAAATTGTCAAGAATTTGGAAACCAATTATTTTAGCTAATTATATGCTAGGAATTTTTGAAACATTTTGTATATCCAAAGACACAAACCACAGCCTTTCCTTTGAACACTGTTGGTTTAGGGACATCATTCATATAGTTAGAGAAGGAGCAGACCTGGGAGAGATCCGTCAGGCAAACCCATTAAATGGTCTTGGCACTGAGCAGGAGGGATGCCATTCAGAACTGTGTAGTAGCTCTGCTCTTCCACACAGAATCACATGGATGGCAGAAACCCAAATGCAGTATGTAGGCTCCTCCTATCAGGGATTCCACTTACGATTTTGTGCAAGCGACAGCTGTCTTTGCCTCAGTCACCTTATTAGTAAAGGTACATTGTCAGGGAATGTTTGACGGGAGGATTCCTACGTGCTGTCTCTCATGAGTCCTTTGTCCCTCTTCAAGTGGAACAGCACGCTGCTCCCAGGGACTGAGGTCATTATGTGAGGCAAGCATGAGTCTCCTTTAGTAAACATTCTCCTTAGGACAAAACAGCTTAATCTCCTTCCCCTTACTTGAGATATGGATGTGTCCTGACCTTGTGACTAACGTTACCCCTTGGTCCCTTGGTAACGGTTGCTGTACTTTTGGTTTTCTGATCTCTATCATTCCCGAAAGAAGTTTCTTGTACTGCAGCCTATATATACTCATAGAAAAATCATTAAAGCACCTTTGCTCCATCAGAGCTTAGGTCCCCGGGTCTTTTTTGTCTCTCTCTCTCTCTCTTTCTCTCTCTCTCTTTCTCTCTTTCACTTTCTTATCGTCGACTCCGCACCACAAGGTTCCGGTCCATTAAAGGACCCCAACAGTACATAACTGTACTTACCTAACTTATTTTAATAAAAACCAAACGTGTTAATAGTTGTATTCAAAATGTGCAAAGTACGTGTGATCAGCTATTATTCTTCTCAGGAAAGGAGGCTCAATATTCTTAACCTTCTCTGATATTTGGCAAAACTCTGGTGTGACTTCAGACACTAAGCCCTCAAGGATGAAGATTTTGTATATACAGGCAAAGTTTAGAAGTCCTACTATATTATATTTCATAATGACAATGTAGGTCCTGGTGAACAGAGCAATGTTTGAATGCAGCCTATGGTGGTCTGCAGTTCATCGTGACCTTTGGAGTGAATCATGTTTGATTATATTGATAATAACATGTACCCACTTGGGATAGTTTTACCCCTCTTTTATCTCAAAAAACTCATTAATTATTTGAGTCCCAAGATGATGATGCTTTCTTGATATTCTGCTGAGGGCCTACAGAAATCAATGATTGGTCTCAGAAGCTTAAGGAGTATGGGCCCCAGAGACAAACACAAATAAAAACATAGAGTCTGTATCATTTTGCCTCCTACCCTCTTCAGAAACAAAAGAAGCAATGTCTGTCCCATAGGTTGGTTGGTAGGATGACACTCTGATTTGGGGGGAGTTGGAGAGCAGTGGTACTGATTTATTTTTAAGCTTCTGTATTTAGTTCTCTCTTAGAGGGTGTTTTAAGAAATGTCATGTTGCAGACACTCTTTTATGAAAGTATTTAAAGCTTTGGAGGAACAATATCAAAGAGAAATGATAGAAATTTAATCTGCAAAACCAAATATCTTGTAATAGCTATTAGTGTAAGAGGAAAACGAGTGTGAACAAAGTGGGAAGAATGTTTGATTTCTCCCACCTTCACACTTCCTCCTCTGTCACGTTAACTCCCTCCAGGGAACCTGGGAAAGACCACAGGGAGATTCTCCGGACAGCCACTCAGAGGCTGAGAATGGCAGTGAGGGGTCCTCAAGACTGTTTTTGTTGTTGTTGTTTAATCGCTCAGTTGTGTCCAATCCTTTTGAGACCCCATGGACTGTAGCCCTCCAAGCCACTTTGTCCATGGGATTCCCCAGGCAAGAACACTGAAGCGGGTTTCCATTTCCTCCTCCAGGGGATTTCCCTGACCCAGAGATTGGACATGTGTCTCCACATCTTCTGCATTGCAGGCAGATTCTTTACTGCTGAGCCACCAGTGAAGTCCCAGAACTGTTCATGGAAAAACAGAAACATGAGACCAACCTCTGAAGCAGACACGAGTGGAACAGAGGTGTCTCTCCATAGCAGGTTTCTTATCCCTGGTACAAATGACATTTTGAGTTTTAGTCCAGAGCCTCTTTCATCCAAGATATACCAACTCATGCCTCTAAAGCATTTAAAATTACCGAGGGTCAGGAGGGAGAGGAAATGAGCACATTCTTGTCCTCTGTTGGCATTTTCTATGTATCACATGCCTTCTTTTCTTTAAAAAATCCCACCTTCCTTCTCCAATGCAGCCCATAACAAGATTCTCCATTGTTTTTTCTTTGTAAAAAATTGTTATAAAATAATGTTTCATTGATGTTTTAATGATTGGATATATGATGAAATTTATGTACATATATAATATTTTATCTGTGCAATCTGGCTTAGCATTTGCCACTTGCCACTTTTCATGGTCATTAATAAGGTCCTTAACAATTCATCAAAAATCTGCATAATTTATATATATATATGCCTATATATATGAAAAACCAGATATATGGTATAAATATGAAAATCTAGCATATATATATATATATATATATATATATATGTTAGTCACTCAATTATGTACAACTCTTAGCAACTCCATGGACTGTAACCCCACAGGTTCCTCTGCTCACGAAATTCTCTAGGCAAGAATACTAGCGTGGGTAGCCATCCCCTTCTCCAGGGGATCTTCACAACTCAGGGATGGAACCCGGACTTCCCACATTGCAGGCAGATTCTCTACCATCTGAGCCATCAGGGAAGTCCTGTATATAAATGTATACCATAATTCTGATTATTTCTTTCAGATTTACACTGTATTCCTAAGTTTTGCTTTCATAAATAATGGTGCAGTGCAGCAGCAAGCATTTCTGTTAATTTCATATTCACATCTTTGTTGTCCCTGGTGACTCAGATGGTAAAGGTCTGCCTGCAATGCCGGAGACCCAGCTTAGATCTCTGAGTGGGGAAGATCCCCTGGAGAAGGGAATGGCAACCCACTCCAGTATTCTTGCCTGAAGAATCCCATAGACAAAAAAGTCTTGTCCATGGGGTGGCAAAGATTCAGACACAACTGAGCGACTAACACTTTCTTTTTCTTTGTTTAGAACTTCAGATAAATCTAAAGCAGTGAATTTGCATAGTGAATTGTATAATGTAATGAACAAAATCACTACACTAACTTTATAGAAAAGTATGCATTATCATGTCTTTTTTAAGAGAGGCGAAACTGAATCAAGGATGATATAATGCAGAATAGCTATTAATATTTTACTCCATACCCAGTAAATTAGGAACATGGAAAAGGAAAACTGCACTGCTGTGACAGACTCCACCCTCCTCGGATTCTCAGATGCCCTGGAGCTCAGAGTCTTCCTCTTCCTGCTGTTTCTTTCCATCTATGGAGCCACAGTTTTGGGAAACCTGGGCATGATTGCCCTGATTCAGGTCAGCTCTCGACTCCACACCCCCATGTACTTTTTCCTCAGCCACTTGTCCTTTGTGGATTTCTGTTACTCCACGACCATCATGCTGAAGATTCTAGCTAACATCTTAAATGATGACAAGGCCATTTCCTTCCTGGAATGTGCTGTGCAATACTACATGTTTTGCACATTTGTGGTAACTGAGGTCATTCTGCTGGCAGTGATGGCCTGTGACCGCCTTGTGGCCATCTGTGACCCACTGCTCTACATGGTCACCATGTCCCAGAATCTCTGCATGGAGTTGGTGTTTTGTTGCTACTTCAATGGTACTGTATGTTCTCTGATTCACTTGTGTTTAGCTCTTCAGATCCCATCCTACAGATCAAATCTGATCAACCACTTTTGTGATTTCTTTTGTGATCTCCCCCGTCTCTTGTATCTTGCTTGCTCTGATGTCACTGTGAGTCAATTGGTGCCCTACATTGTGGCCACTTTCAGTGAGATCATCACCACCATGGTCATCTTCACCTCCTATTTGTTTATTCTCACCACCATCCTGAGGATGCACTCTGCAGAGGGGAAGTGCAAAGCCTTTTCCACCTGTGCTTCCCACCCTGAAGCCATCCTTGTCTTTCATGGAACAATCCTTTTCATTTATTGCCGGCCCCAATCTAGCAACAGCATGGATACCGACAAAGTGGCCACAGTGTTCTACACTGTAGTGATCCCCATGCTGAGCCCCCTTATCTACAGTTTGAGGAACAAGGATGTGAAAGAAGCTCTCAGAAAAGTGGTGAGCTCCAAAATATTTTCCCAGATAATATTCTCCAAGCAGGACTCAGGGTTCTAAATTGGAGGCAGATGAAAGGGTGATGATGTGCTGTAATGTTGGAAAGGGTGTACAGAAGTGGGTAGCTATGAATGAGTCTTTTTGACTCATTTTTCTTTGTACCTTGTATCCTGTCAATTTGTGTTGAGCATATATCAAAATTCACAGTCTGTTTCCTTGCTCTTATTCAATCTAAATTTCTTTAAATGGTTCTGGGCAATGGACTGTTAAAACACACATTTAGTCTGCTGTAAAACTTCCATAAGCTTATTAAAGAACTCACATTTTATTTCTCTATCCATTATGGAAACCATGATTTATTTCAAAATTGAATTGCTGTTATTTTGCAGTGAAGAGCACATGTTTGATCTTATGCACAAATGAACATATTCTGAATTTCTGTTTCACTCCAGTAGCTTGTTTAATTCCTTTAGATTGTTTTGATGGAATACACATTCTAAGCAGAACCATCTTTCAAATTACAGGAATTAGACCTTGTTCAGGATATTTTTGTCATACAGAAAATTATAATTTATAATTCTAACATCAAGAGCTTTTAATTCAGTGCTTCTTTGTTAGCTTCTTTTGGATTTTTTAGGTCATTAGGTAATATTTAGCTGAGAAATATATGAATTGAGAAGCAAACAGGCAAGCAATAAGAAAAACACTAGTTTTATTGCATATTTTGTCTGTGTCATTGCATGTGATTTTAGACAAATCTACCATATATATATATATATATACACACATACATCAAATTTATACTTTATATATATATAAATTCTGTTTGTCAATTATACCTTGGTAAATCTAAAAGAAATTAAAAGCATAAAACAATGTACTTAAAAAAGAGAAATGTTTGCTGTGCAATCTAGGTAACTTTTGCTATGATGTCATTATCCAACAGTTTTGGAGTCTCTGGGAATGATAATGGGGTTTGGTGAGAAGGTGACAATTGCTAAATATTCATTGGAAGAACCAATGCTGAAGCTCGGATACTTGGCCACCTGATGTGAAGTGCTAACTCACTGGAAAAGGCTCTGATACTGGACAAAATTGAGGGAAAGAAGAGATGGGGATGACAAAGAATGAGATGGTTAGATGGCACCACTGACTCAATGGACATGAGTTTGCTTGAACTTAGGGAGATAGTGATGGACAGAGAATCCTGGTGTGTTGCAGTTCATGGGGTCACAAAGAGTCAGACACAACTTAGCAACTGAACAACAACAACCCATGTTCATAGTATATATCTCCATTTATTTAGATTTTATTTGATATTTTCATCATAGTTTTGTAATTTTCCTCATAGATTTTATATCTGTAACTAAATCTATACCTTAGTTTTCCATGTTTTGTGCTATAGGAAATTATGTTTTTAATTTCAAAATTTAATTGTTCAGTGCTGGTATATCAGAAAACTTCAGAGTTTTGTTTATTGACCTGTATCCTTCAATGTTGCTATATATGTTTATTAGTTCCAGGAATTATTTTGTAGATTCTTTGGCACTTCTACATAGACATGCTGTGCTGTATGCTTCATTGTTCACTCATGTCTGACTTTTTGTGACCCCAAGGACTGTAACCCTCCAGGCTCCTCTGTCCATTGGGATTCTCAGGCAAGAATACTGGAGTGGGTTGCCATGCCCTCCTCCAGAGAATCTTCCAGACCCAGGGATTGAACCTAGGTCTTCTGTGTTGCAGGCAGATTCTTGACCGTCTGAACCACCAGGGAAGCCCAAGAATACTGGAGTGGGTAGCCTACTCCTTCTCCAGGGGATCTTCCTGACCCAGGAATCTAACTGGGTCAATTTGATTCCTGCATAGCAGGTGGATTCTTTACCAGCTGAGCTACCAGGGAAGCCCCTACATAGGCATATTCATCTGCAAATACAGTTTTATTTCTTCCCTCCCAATATGTAAACCTTATTTACTTTTCTTGTCTTATTGCATTAGCTACAACTTCCAGTGTGATGTGAAATAGAAGTAAAAGAGAGGGCACCCTAAACTTATAACCACTCTTAGGAGGAAAACATTCAGTCTCTTAACATTTAGTATGGTGCTAGCTATAGGGGTTCTTTTGTAGATGTTCCTTCTTAAGTCAAGGAAATTCCCTATCCCTGGTTTGCTGAGAGTATTTTGTCAAATATCTTTCCTGCATAAGTTAGTATCATTGTATGATTTTTTCTTTAGTTTATTGATGCAATAGATTACATTTTTAAATTTGAATATTAACTTATTTGCATAACTTGAATAAACATCACTTGGTCATGGTGTATAACTCTTTTTATTCATGTTGGATTCTATTGGCTAATTTTGTTGTGAATTTTTAGATCTATTTTAAAGAGGCATATTAGCCTGCACTTTTTTTTTCTTGTAATGCCATTATCTTGTTTGGGTATGAGACAATTTCTGGCTTCATAGAATGAGTTAGGAACTCTTTCTTCTGCTGCTACTTTCTGAGAGAGATTCATTTTTTTTTCCCCTATAAGGATGTGATGGAATTCTCTAGGGAAATCACCTAGGCCTTGTGGTTTGTTTTCTGGAAGGTTATAAATTATTGACTTAATTTCTTTAATAGATGTACATGTTTTCAGATTATTTCTACTGTGAGATTTCTGGTAGTTAGTGTCTTTCCAAGATTTGACTTATTTTATCTAAGTTATCAAAATTTTTGTCAAAGAATTATTCATAGCATTTCTTTAAATGTCCATGGAATTAGTAGTGGCAACCCTTCTTTCATTATATACATTACTAATTTGTGTTTTTTAGAGCACTCCCTCACACCATATACAAAAATAAACTCAAAATTGTTTAAAGACTGAAATATACGATATGACATCATAAAACTCCTAGAAGAGAACATAGGTGAAACATTCTCAGACATAAATCACAGCAACATTTTCTTAGGTCAGTCTTCCAAGGCAAAAGAAATAAAAGCAAAAATAAATGAGACACAGGACTTCCTAGTGGTCCAGTAGTTAAGACTCCGACTTCCCAATGCAGAGGTCCCAGGTTTGATCTGCGGTCAGGGATCCCACATGCTGCAACTAAGATTCTGTGTGCTACAGCTAAGACCCACCACAGCCAAATAAAATTTTTTTAATAGTTTATTAAATTAAAATAAATAAAATGAAAATAATAATATAAAAGTAATTAAATTTTAAAATAAAAAATTCAAAATAAATAAAATAACTTAATTAAAAGTAAATAAATTTTAAAAATAAATAAAAATTTAAAATTAATTAACTAAATAAAAATGACAAATAAAAAATAAATGAGACCTGGACTTTCCTGGTGGTTCAGTAGTTAAGAATTCACCTGCCAGAGAGGGGCCAGCTGGGCCGAGATGGGAAACGTGTGGACATGAAGGAACTGGAGCAGCTATTCGCCTGAGCAGGAGCTGTGCAGCCTCACCCCAGACCTACAGACCCCGAGGCCCCTGCCCTGTGTGAGGTGACCCAGCTCTCCATGCTGCCGCTTCGGGGGCTCAGCCTCCTGGGGGAGATGCCGTCGGAGGCCCTGCCACCCCACGACATAGGCCCTGGTCTCCCGAGTGAAGGACCGGCTGCCCAGCCAGCTCCCTCAGGACCGTAGCCAGTGTCCGGCCAGCTCGGCAGGGAGCAGCCCCCCAGTCTTAGGTCAAAGGTAAGATTTTTCCTGTCATGTAGGATTCAGGTAGGGGCTTCCCAGGCACTTCTGTCCTGACTGATCCTCCGATTCTCAAGACCTACAGTAGCCTCAGCAAGAACCCCTCCAAGGAGCCAGAGGGGTTCCTGCAGGAGCCCCCGCCTTGGGCCAAGGCTCCCCTTCACCTCTGTTTGTACCCACATGACTTGGAACCGAGCTAATGTTTTCCTTTAAAGAAAAAAAAAAAAAGCGAGAGAGAAAGAGAAGAGAGAAGAAGGTGAATTAGGCTCCAAAAATAAGCCCCTGCTGTGGCTGGGCGCTTGACACTGTCACCCTCCACGACCTTGTTTTCTCAGGACGGAGTTTTGCCGTTTTGGCTTTCAGCACCTACCTCAGCCGGAATGAATGTCCTCGGGGGAGCAGAACCCCGAATGCACTCCTACCTCAATCCCCTTTAGGCGGCACCCTTCTCCCTCCCTACATTATTGCCCAGAGTTTAAAAAAAAGGAAAAAAGAAAAAAAATTTAAAAAGCACTTCCCCATTTCTAGGTGTGAAAGAAAATGTCTACCTTGAAGTTTGCTGGCTCTCAGGCCTGTGTTGTATCACTGGACCGTCCCTCCTGGCTCCTCACCAAGGGTGGGCCTCTTGGGGCCTGCAGAAATAAAGATGGAATTGGTCAAATAAAAGGTGGGGGGGGGGGGAAGCCAAAAATAAGAGGAAAATTTGCTCCTGGGAGTATAAATCGTTGCTCCAGACTAGCCGCTTCTCGGCACACTACTGGTGCTGTGTCTCGTCGGCCTGTCCACTCCCATTTTGACCCGCTCAGCCAACTCATCCTCGACTGGGACCCCAAGGGCCCTCTGTGTACCTGGGCCTTGGGAGGGTGGGCCGTCAGCCCGCGGCCTGCCTGCCTGCTATCCTGCCCACAGCCGCTGGAGCAGACTGGCCCCTGGAATGTACTGTGTGTGCTGGCTGTGTGCATGTTGGGGTGGGGGGGGGTCCCCAGCCCTCTGTTCCCTGGGACACTGCCAGCCTGACCCCACCCCCGGGCAGTGGCACAACCACTGTCAGCAGATACAGCCGGAAACTAGTTTTATACAAGGTGTGTTTAAGGATTTATGTTCTTGTGATTTCTTGTTTCTCTTTTCTGTTGTGTTCTTCGAAAGACTTAGTTAAAGATGGAGAAAAAAGGAAAAGGAAACAAATACGTATTTTTGGTTACACGCAAACATTTTTTTAAATAGCAGAAAGAAAACTTTTGTTTGAAAGAAAGGAAAAAAAAAACTTTATTCCTTAAGTATGAGATTAGACCATAAAGTCCCTGACTCCCAACCCTCTAGGGACTCCCCACCCCAAACTTTAGTGAATTAGCTGGAGAAAGTACACTTGGTGGTGTGTTCCTGAAAGACTGAAGTCCCGTCCATGTGGGTTTGGAGAAGGGCATTGTCCAGGGTGCCTCAGCCCTTCCAGGCGGTGCCCCTTGGTCCCTGCGGTGGCATCTCCACACCCCCTTCCTCCTGGAACCCCTCCCCTAGGGAAGGGTGGGCATGCGGGAGGGCGGGTGGGGCCCCCTGGCCCGTCTGGGGTTTGTCACACTCATTTTTACTGAATAAAAGTCCTGTTGCAAAAAAAATAAATAAATAAAAATTAAAAAATAAAAAAAAGAAGAATTCACCTGCCAATGCAGGGTACTAGGTTTGATCCCTGGTCTGGGGAGACCCCATCTGCTGCAGAGCAAGTAGTCTCATGTACCACAGCTACCGAGCCCGTGCTCTAGAGCCCATTCTGCACCAAAGAGCAGCCGCCACAGGGACAAACCTATCACCAAACTGGAGAGCAGTCCCCATTCGCTCCACTAGAGAAAGCCTGCGTCCACTAACAAGGAGGCAGCATAGCCAGAAATAAGTAAATATTTAAAAAAATAAATGAGGCCTAATCAAATTTAAAAGCTTTCACACAACAAAGGAAAACATAAAAATTTAAAAAAAAATGAAAAGGCTACCTACAGGAGAGAAAATATCTTCAAATAATGTAACCAACAGGGTACTATCATGGAAAATATAAAAATAGCTCATATAACCCAGTATTAAAGAAACAAACAACCCAGCCAAGAAGTAGGCAGAAAACCTAAACAGGCATTTCTCCAAAGAAGACTTACAGGTGGCCAACAGCACATGAAAAATGCTCACTGTGGCTAATTACTAGAGAGACATAAATCAAAACTACAGTGAAGTAGTCAAAATGGCCACTTTTAAAAAGTTGACAAATAATAAATGCTGGAGAAAGTATAGAGAAAAGAGAACCCTCCTACACTGTTGGTGGGAGTGTAAACTGGTGCAGCTTCTATGGGAAACATTATGGTGGTTCCTTAGAAAACTAAAAACAGGGTTACCATATGATTTCAAATCCTAAAAGATAATGCTGTCCTGCATTCAATATGAAAGAAAAAACTGAAAGATGGCGACTACTCGGTGACGTTGAGGCCGCGTTGGGCGGTTTGGGCTCAAGAGTGATGGCAGGAGAGCTGGCTGATAAGAAGGACCGTGATGCATCACCTTCCAAGGAGGAAAGGAAGCGATCTCGGACTCCTGACAGAGACCGCGATAGAGACCGAGACCGGAAGTCTTCCCCATCTAAAGACAGGAAACGGCATCGTTCAAGGGATAGGCGTAGAGGAATCAGCTGCTCTTGCTCCCGTTCCCGATCCAAGTCTACGGAAAGAGATAGTCGGCACAAAGAGCGAGAGCGAGATAAGGAACGAGATCGGAATGAGAAAGACCGAGACCGGGATAAGGATGGGCACCGAAGGGACAAGGACCGCAAGCGATCCAGTTTATCTCCTGGCCGAGGAAAAGATTTTAAATCTCGGAAAGACAGAGACTCTAGAAAGGATGAAGAGGATGAACATGGTGATAAGAAGCCTAAGGCCCAGCCATTATCCCTGGAGGAACTTCTGGCCAAGAAAAAGGCCGAGGAGGAAGCCGAGGCCAAGCCCAAGTTCCTCTCCAAAGCAAAACGGGAGGCTGAAGCCCTGAAGCGACGGCAACAGGAGGTGGAGGAGCGGCAGAGGATGCTTGAAGAAGAGAGGAAGAAAAGGAAACAGTTCCAAGACTTGGGCCGGAAAATGTTGGAAGACCCTCAGGAACGGGAACGTCGGGAGCGCAGGGAGAGGATGGAGAGAGAGACCAATGGGAATGAAGATGAGGAAGGGCGGCAGAAGATCCGGGAGGAGAAGGATAAGAGCAAGGAGCTGCACGCCATTAAGGAGCGTTACCTCGGTGGCATCAAGAAGCGGCGCCGGACAAGGCATCTCAACGACCGCAAGTTTGTCTTTGAGTGGGATGCGTCTGAGGACACTTCCATCGACTACAACCCCTTGTACAAAGAATGGCACCAGGTACAGTTGTTGGGGCGAGGCTTCATTGCAGGCATTGACCTGAAGCAGCAGAAACGAGAGCAGTCGCGTTTCTATGGAGACCTAATGGAGAAGAGGCGGACACGGGAAGAAAAGGAGCAGGAGGAGGCAAGACTCCGCAAACTTCGGAAGAAGGAAGCCAAGCAACGCTGGGATGATCGGCATTGGTCCCAGAAAAAGTTGGATGAGATGACAGACAGGGACTGGTGGATCTTCCGAGAGGACTACAGCATCACCACCAAAGGTGGCAAGATCCCCAATCCCATCCGATCCTGGAAAGACTCTTCTCTGCCTCCACACATCTTGGAGGTCATCGATAAGTGTGGCTACAAGGAGCCAACACCTATCCAGCGTCAGGCAATCCCCATTGGGCTACAGAATCGTGACATCATTGGAGTGGCTGAGACTGGCAGCGGCAAGACAGCAGCCTTCCTCATCCCGTTGCTAGTCTGGATTACCACTCTCCCCAAAATTGACAGGATCCAAGAGTCCGACCAGGGCCCTTACGCTATCATCCTGGCCCCCACTCGTGAGCTGGCGCAGCAGATTGAGGAAGAGACCATCAAGTTTGGGAAGCCGCTGAGCATCCGCACCGTGGCCGTCATCGGCGGCATCTCCAGGGAAGACCAGGGCTTCCGGCTGCGCATGGGCTGTGAGATAGTGATTGCTACCCCGGGATGTCTGATCGATGTGCTAGAGAACCGCTACCTGGTGCTGAGCCGCTGTACCTATGTGGTTCTGGACGAGGCAGACAGGATGATTGACATGGGCTTTGAGCCAGACGTCCAGAAGATCCTGGAGCACATGCCTGTCAGCAATCAGAAGCCGGACACAGATGAGGCTGAGGACCCTGAGAAGATGCTGGCCAACTTTGAGTCAGGAAAACACAAGTACCGCCAAACAGTCATGTTCACGGCCACCATGCCCCCAGCGGTAAAGCGTCTGGCCCGGAGCTATCTTCAGCGACCTGCTGTGGTATACATTGGTTCTGCAGGCAAGCCCCATGAACGTGTGGAACAGAAAGTCTTCCTCATGTCAGAGTCCAAAAAGAGGAAAAAGCTGCTGGCAATCTTGGAGCAAGGCTTTGATCCACCCATCATCATTTTTGTCCACCAGAAGGGCTGTGATGTTTTGGCTAAATCCCTGGAGAAGATGGGGTACAACGCTTGTATGCTGCACGGTGGAAAAGGCCAGGAGCAGCGAGAGTTTGCACTATCCAACCTCAAGGCTGGGGCCAAGGATATTTTGGTGGCTACAAATGTGGCGGGTCGTGGTATTGACACACAAGATGTATCTATGGTCGTCAACTATGACAAGGCCAAGAACATTGAGGATTACATCCACCGCATTGGCTGCACGGGACGAGCAGGCAAGAGTGGTGTGGCCATCACCTTCCTCACCAAAGAGGATTCTGCTGTGTTCTATGAGCTGAAGCAAGCCATTCTGGAGAGCCCAGTATCCTCCTGCCCGCCAGAGCTAGCCAACCATCCTGACGCCCAGCACAAACCAGGCACCATCCTCACCAAGAAGCGCCGGGAAGAGACCATCTTTGCCTGACACAGCACTCGCCCCGGGGTTCAGGGCCATGCTCTGGAGCCTGTTCTTCAGGACCCTCACATCTCTTCCCAGGTCCTCACTCTTCCAGGGGCTTAGGAAGCAATCAGACTCCTGGCCCAGGCCCTCAGGTCTGAAGGCCTGAATGCAGATCTGTCAAAGGGGAGGAAGCTGCTCCAGGAGGCAGGCAGAACAAACTACCAGGGTTTTGGCCCAGCTCTGCCCCTCAGGCGGGCTTTGGGATTGCATCGGGCCATCCTCTCTTGCCAGTTAAAGGGGCAGCCAACTGGCATCGCCTCCCAGACTGATCAAAAACCTGGCTGCTGGGCTGGGACTTCTTTGGCACAGACTTGACTGCCTAAGCTATGGCACCATTGTTGCCCTAGATGACCCAGGGAATCGGGTACTGAGGATTATGGACCTTGGACTCCTACCATCATTTTGACAGCCGTTTGCCCTTTTGGATTATAAAACAAGTCGAGAGCCTTGTTTAGAGTTGTGCATGGCCCCTGTGCCAAGGGGTGTTGTGCACTCAAGGCGTCCCTCACCCAGGGAATTTTTATAGTAGATGAGGGGACAGGGTGAGCTGGCTGAGTCCATCTTGAAGTCAGTGAAATTTCTGTTTTCTATTCTCTGAGAAGATGAGTTTGTATGTTCTGAGAATAAACACACAAATATTAAAAAAAAAAAAAAAAAAAGAAAGAAAGAAAGAAAAAACTCAGCAGTGGCCACAGGATTGGAAATGGTCAGTTTTCATTCCAATCCCAACGAAGGGCAATGCCAAAGAATGTTCAAACTACTGCACTCATTTCACATGTTAGTAAGGTTACACTCAAAATCTTTCAAGCTAAGCTTCAACAGTATGTGAACCGAAAACTTACAGATGTTCAAGCTGGATTTTAAAAAGGCAGAGGAACCAGAGATCACGTTGCCAACATCCACTGGATCATAGAAAAAGCAAGAGAATTCCAGAAAAAAACACCTACTTCTGCTTCATTCACTATGCTAAAGTCTTTGACTGTGTGGATCACAACAAACTGTGGGAAATTCTTAAAGGGATGGGGTTACAAGAGCAACTTACCTGTCTCCTGAGTAACCTGTATGCAAGTCAAGAAGCAATAGTTAAAACTAGATATGGAACAACAAACTGATTAAAAGTTGGGAAAACTTAAAACTTAAAAATATAGGTCAAAGCTATATTTGTCACCCTGCTTATTTAACTTTTATGCAGAACACATCATGCAAAATCCCAGGCTGGATGAAGATCAAGCTGGAACTAAGATTGCCGGGAGAAACGTCAATAACCACAGATGTGCGGATGACACCACCCATGGCCGAAAGTAAAGAGGAACTCAAGAGCCTCTTGATGAGGGTGAAAGATGAGAATGAAAAAGCTGACTTAAAACTCAACATTCAAAAAACTAGGATCATGGCATCCGGTCCCATCACCTCATGGCAAATGTTGTTATTCAGTCCTGTTCGACTCTTTGTGACCCCATGGACTGCAGCACACCAGGCTTCCCTGACCTTCACCATCTCCCGGAGCTTGCTCAAACTCATGTCCATTGAGTCAATGATGCCATCCAACTATCCCATTATTTGTCATTCCCTTCCCCTCCTGCCTTCAATCTTTCCCAGCATCAGGGTCTTTTCTAATGAGTCATCTCTTCGCCTCAGGCGGCCAAAATATTGGAGCTTCAATTTCAACATCAGTTCTTCCAATGAGTATACAGGATTGGTTTCCTTTAGGGTGGACTGATTTGATCTTACAGTACAAGGGACTCTCAAGAGTCTCCTCCAACAGCACAGTTCAAAAGCATCAGTTTTTTGGCACTCAGTCTTCTTTATGGTCCAACTCTCACATCCATACTTGATTACTGGAAAAACCATAGCTTTGACTATACAGACCTTTGTCAGCAAAGTAATGTCTCAGCTTTTTAATGCACTGTCTATGTTTGTCACCGGTAAAGAATCTGCTTGCAATGCTGGAGACCCCGGTTCGATCCCTAGGTCAGAAAGATCCCCTGGAGAAGGGCATGACAACTCACTCCAGTATTCTTGCCTAGAGAATTCCATGGACAGAGAAGCCTGGTGGCTTAGAGTCCATGGAGTCACAAAGAGTTGGGTGCCACTGAGAGATTATCACAATAGGTTTGTCAAAGCTTTCCTTCCAAGGAGCAAGTGTCTTTTAATTTCATGGCTGCAGTCACCATCTTGCAGTGATTTTGGAACCCAAGAAAATAAAGTCTGTCACTGTTTCCACTGTTTCCACATCTATTTGCAATGAAGTGATGGGACTGGATGCCATGATCTTAGTTTTCTGAATGCTGAGTTTTAAGCCAGCTTTTTCATTCTCCTCTTTCACCTTCATTAAGAGGCTCTGTAGTTCCTCTTTGCTTTCTGCCATAAGGGTGGTGTCATCTGTATCTCCTGGCAGTCTTGATTCCAGCTTGTGCTTTATCCAGCCCATTATTTTGCCTGATAGATGGGGGGAAAGTGGAAAGAGTAGCAAATAGATGGGAAAATAGTGGAAAGTGGAAACAGTGATGGACTTTATCTTCTTGGGCTCCAAAATCTCTGCGGATGGTGACTGCAGCCACGAAATTAAAGGATGCTTGCTCCTTGGAAGAAAAGATGTGACAAACCTAGATACCATATTAAAAAGCACAGATATCACTTTGCTGACAAAACTCTGTATAGCCAAAGTTATGGTTTTCCCAGTAATCATCGGAAGTATGGATATGAGTTGGACCATAAAGAAGACTGAGTGCCAAAGAATTGATGCTTTTGAACTGTGGTGCTGGAGAAGACTCTTACAAGTGCCTTGGACAGCAGGGACATCAAATGAGTCAATCCTAAAGGAAACCAATCTTGAATATTCATTGAAAGGACTGATGCTGAAGCTGAAACTCCAATACTTCGGCTACTTGATTTTAAGAGCCAACTCATTGGAAAACACACTGATGCTGGGAAAGTTTGAAGGCAGGAGGAGAAGTGGGTGACAGAGGATTGTTCTGCCCGTAGTCTGAGTCCCCGGTCGGGAAAGAAGACTCCTTGAAACAATGCAACTTGCAATAGGGGAATTTATTACTGACTCGAGCCAGGGCCTCCCGCCCTCACCAAGTGTGTGAGGACGAAAGGCCCCGAGCCCCAGTTCTCTCGGGTATTTATTAGGTAAAAAAAAACAGCAGGTAGTTGGCGCAAGCAGATTGGTTACACAATAGGTAGTTGGCTCAAGCAGATTGGTTACACAGTTGCAAGGTAATTTTTGTTGGCCCAACGTGGGGCTTTCAGCTTTCCCCTGATAGGTTCCCGTTTTTCTTGCTAGGCATATGTTGATTCGCTGGCTCCAGGAGGCCTGATAATTATGTTACCCCAGGAAACCAGGCCTACTCCTAATCTAGGCTGCCTGTCATGGCGTTAGCCGTGACAGCCTCACAAGGATGAGATGGTTGGATGGCATCATCGATTCAATGGACATGAATTTGAGGAAACTCCAGGAGATGGTGAATAACAGGAGCCTGGCGTGTTGCAGTCCTTGTTTCAAAGAGCTAGACATGACTAGAGAATATTGCACCTATTGAAATCAGTCAGGCGGAGTAAGGCAAATACTATTATGGTCTTACCTACATGTAGTATAAGTAATTAGAAGTTTTGGATTAGCAGATACAGCCACTGTGCATAAAATAGGTTAGCAACAAGGACCTACTTTATAGTCAGTATTTTAGAAATTATAGTCAGTATTTTGTGATAACCTATAATGGAAAAGAATCTGAAAAAATAACTGGGTCACTATGATGTATACCTGAGATTAGCACAATACTATACTTCAATTAAATATATATACTTTTGTGTGGCTGGCTGTGTCTCTTAGGGTCAGCAGGCCAGCACCACATTGGGGTGACCACCCTTACCTGTCCTCCCTACTCATCTATACAGTTTCACTCACTTTACTCAGAAGATAGTTTGCAACGGCTCCTAACAAGAGAATCCTCTTATCTTCATTGTTATCTCTTAGTGGTTGTGTGAGACGTTAATATTAGGAGAAGCTGAATGGAGGCTATATTGGAATTCTCTATGTTATCTTTTCAACTTTTTTTTTTAATCTAAAGTTAATACAAAGTTAGGCCATGAAATAGGTGATCATTATGTCAACTGTCTCCTGTAAACTCCTGAGACTTTTGTAAGGGGAAAATGGAATATATTTAATTCAGTTTGCATCAGTTTAACCTAAAGGAGCAAAAGAAAGCTGTTAATAATTTCTCGCTTTCAAGTTCAAGTAAACAAGACAGTAATGGTTCCATTATTTTAGATCAAGAGAAGGAAAATTGCTAAAAATTATAGGTTTAGACAGAGACTCTTGAGAGAGAAGTAGTGGAATGGTGATCTATGAAGCCAGATTTTAAAATGAGTGAGGACGTGGGAACATTGAATACAAATAACATTTGTATATAAATAATGGTGTCTTTCAGTGAGTCTGCATGGCTGAGAGAATATTATTTATAGATGCAGAAATCTGCATATGCTCTTAGATCTGGAGGAAAATCCAATAATAAGACATCTGGGATGCCAGAAATAGAGGACAATGATTTGATACTTTGCTAAAGGAAGCAGGGGTAGGTAAATTAAACACCATGCAGGTGAAGAGCTTAACTGTGATTCAGAGACAGTAAACAATGTACAATGATCATCATGCATTCATCACACAGTTTCAGCAGTTCCTGAATTGGTTTCATCTATACCCCTGCCTGCTTGCCCCCTCCCACACTGTTTTTGAAGCAAGTCTTCAACAGGTATAATGTCATTCATGTACATTTTAGTATGTATCTCTAAAAGATTCCCTTTAAAAAATAACCACCAGCAGTTTCATCCTCAACAATAATAATAATCTCTAATCTCATCAAATACCCAGTTTCTTTTCAAAACTCCAATTAGTCCATATATGTAATAAATGATTTAATTTTCTCACAGTTTGTTTGGAGCAAGATACAAAGAAGTTCAAACCATTTTAATTAGACAGTGTCTTTTAAGTGTTTATAATAGATTTTGCCCCCTGAAATTTATGTATTTAAAAATCTAGATCATTTGCCTTAGTTCTTAGTGTTATCACAAAATACCCATGGACTGGATGGCTTAAACAATGAACACTTCTGGAGTCTGGGAGGTCCACGTCAAGATGCAGCATAAATCTATGATCTACTAGTGTGTGCTGCCTGTCAACACTTTGGAACTCTTCTGAGCATCGTGTACGTGTAATATGAGGCGGCCTTGAGGGCGCGTTCTGGAGATGGGCACTGTTGCCACTGTCAGGACGCTGGCCGCCCTGCTCACACCCACTCAGCTGTGTTACCGTGATCTTCAGGGGGAGCCTCTGTCAGTGTCTCCCAGGGCTGTTGATTTTCCCCCATCAGCAACATAGGAAGTCAAAGAGTATAGAAGCAGTACAATACACATATAGATACATGTTAGTTTAGGGGCAGAGGGCTGATACTTCATTTGTTTAGAGTCTAGAAAAGAGATATAGACCCACAACTTCCCTTATGTCCCATCTTGATTACAGGTTCATTTCTGAAATAGGTCAGACACATAGTGATTAATTTTGAAAATGGATAGACCAGGCATAGTTAGCAGTATATGGAGGAATTTTATCCGCTGCTAACATCTGTGTCCAAAAACTCTAACATGAAACCTTAAGAGAACTCCTGTTGGTGCCTGAGGAGTTGAGTCCTCTTGGTAATAGTAACTGCCTGAATGAAATAAGCCTTTGGACAGAGAAAGAATACCCCATATTGGAAAGTAATTATAGCTTTTATACGCGCGTGTGTGTGTGTGTGTGTGTGTGTGTGTGTGTGTGTGTGTGTGTGTGTGTGTGTGCATGCTTTCACAGCTTTTTGGAGACTATAGCCTATTTCTCCATGAGACCAAAAATTGGAAAGAAGGAAGTGTCCCCAAATGTTTTCTTCAGTACCTGGCATGAATTCAGCTCTCACTTTAAAGATTTATGGAAGAAAGAAAACAAACTTTTTCTACAAGAAAAGTAGGTGTTTCTCATTTACACAGTGGCATTTTAAAACTAGTGTTTTCTCAGGTGTGACCTGTCAACTTTCACAGCCTGAATGAAAAACTAGGTCCTCACTCTGGGTTTCCAGTCTAAGAGGGTGCTGAGGTTGGGCAGTACTTGGAGTTCAAGTAAGAAGAGTCAGCGCAGTGGCTGTGAAGCTGCAAAGGGCAGCTGGGGTGATGGTTTGCCAGGACCACTGTCTGGTAGACCAGATTATGTGGTGAGGAAGACACACAGAAGCAGACAGGTAAGAAGAGGAGTGAAAGAACCCTGCTGAGATGACAGGCCCACTCATTTCCAAAAAACCTTAAGAAGGTAAGATGAATCAGTTTGGTTTAATTTTTGCTCAATTCATGGGATTTTGTCACACATTTCACCATTCATTTCACACGTCACCATTTCACCATTCTCCCAGGTGTCACCAAGAAAAAGATGATCAATATTCTTAAGAGATATTTTCAAGACTCTTATCAGATCATATCACATTTCCTTAATTATATCTTTAGAAATGAAGGGAAATTTCCCTTCTTAAGTACATGGAATAGAGTCTCTGTCCCTCGATTATGAAGCTTACACAAGTGCATTATTACCAAGTTGAGAAGCACGTCCCCAAATTGTGGGGTCTGAAGGGAGAATAAAAGGGAAACCAAACCCTAATCCTGAGCCTATTAGTGCGCTTCCCACATCCTGACCCTAACAAGGACTTTGCTTTAGAAAACGTACCTCTTAAGGGACTTTATTCATCATAGAACAAAGTTCCACAATTTTTTTTCTTATCGTCTTCATTTTGGTCTTGCTTATATACAAAACCATGCTGGCTCATCTAGTTTTCACTTGTAAGTAGATTTCAATCAATCTTTAAATCAGGTGAGATTAACTGCTGACACTGCTGAGCAAGTGGACTGTTCTCACTAACAGAATTACCTACCTAGAGCCCGCGACTCCATCAGAGCAGGAAGTCTGCCTCAGTGACTAGTGGATGGAAAAGAGAGCAGTCTGAATGGAAGGGAAACACTGTGAACATCTACTTGTAGATAGTGAACTTGTTCTACCTCAAGATGCACTACCCAGGTTAATGTATAGGACATTTGCCAGGAGCCCAGGTTGGTGAGGCAGGAGAGAGAACTGGGTGAACATGGGCCTGTCTGGACCACTGTTCAGACGTGGATGTTTCCAGCTTTCCACTGAGCAAGGCTTGCTCGGTTTGGAAAATGGTGAGGAGGAAACTGTTTTGAACTTTGGCATGTCGCAGACAGCCTCCCTTCCTGGTGCTCCCTGCTTCCACGCATGCCTCCTTTCAGCTCTGCCCTAAGCCTGGGAAGGGCCTGGGGCTCAGTCACACTGGGAAGCAATATGGAAAGACCAGTGTTTCACTTTGCACAGCAGCTGGGACGATGCTGATCTCAGAGGGAGAGATCCTGGTTCCCTGCCCAGGAATTAAACCTGGGGAGCCTGGATGAAAACCAAGAGTCCTAGCCACTAGACCACCAGGGACTAGAGGCGAGAAGCAAAAGTGGCCCAGGCTCTTGGCCCTGTTTGTAAGCAGGACTGTGTCAAGGAGGCAACAGCTGTAAAAGCAGGTCCAGCATTGATGATTAGATGCCTAGCACAACGCATGGGAGAGCACACAGGAAACAGTTTGTTCATCCCGCTCAGGAGGAGGACAGAGACACACTCCTGGAGAGGAGTGCAGATGTCCTGTGTGAGGAGGAGCACAGTCTGGACGTGTTCGAATCACTCATATGGGGCAGCCCTGCCAGGTCTTTGTTTACCTTTGGCCACTTATCTTGTCTCTTTCTTCACACCTGACTGGTCCACGCACCTTCCCAAAGATGTGTGTGCAACTTTCTTCTAAGATGTATCCCTCCATAGAGGCCTATGGGTGCATTTCCACTCTTATTATGAGGTGGGGTCCCTTCCCTTTTCAACCCCAAAGAAGACTTCCTGAATATGTGCAGACAGGGAAGTCTTCCTTGACCTCAGGAGTGGGCACTTCTTCTCTTTGCTTCAGCAGAACTTTGCTTTTACCACTAGCTTTGTCCTTGGAGTGTCTGGGTGAGAACAAAGGTTGAATTTTACTCCACTTGACAAATACCACGTGTCTGGCCCAGAGGCCCGCTATCTCCTACCTCAATACTGACAGAGTGGAAATGGCGAGAGGTAGGCATGGACAGAGCAGGAGTGGAGAGGGCCTGAGGGCACATAAGTGAGCAAGGGATTCTTAGCTAAGGTCCTGGCATGAGATCGCAGGGGGTCTCTCATCCAAGCTCTCTTCACCACGTGGCCTGTCCAGAAGTGCTGAGCAGCTCCCATGGAGATGATGTTCGCCCGGAGCAAGTCATTCACTGTCAGAAATGGTGAAGGCCTTGTCCCTGAGATAGAGCTGGGTTTCCAGGTAACACTGTTAACAACAGTCCACTATTTATGAGATCTTAGGCATTGGACATGCTCACTGACTATCTCATACAATCAACCCAATCCTTTTGTTATACTTCCTCCTGTGCTTAAAAGAATACAGTGGGCTTTTTGACTCACTGGAGGTGACTTCATTTCATCTTGTAGTGATGTTAACGGGCAGGTGACAGGTGCTGTCCAATGCACACTGCTCGTTTGCTCTTCACAGAGGGCTGAGGAGGAGCAGGGGCAGGGGAGAGAGCTCCTTCGCCCTCCAGAGGACAGGACAGAAGGTGTCTGTGGATGCCTCACTGCAGAAATGCCAACCGCAGCCTGGGGTTGGGTGGGGGCGTTGGTCACGTGTGTCTGTACCTGCCACCCTCCACCTGTCTTTTCAGTGTCCTCTCCTCCTCCTGTCTTCCCTCTTCTCCTCTCTTTCTCTCTCTCATCTGCATTCTCACCTCCTCTCACCTTTCAACTCACTCCCTCCAATCACTCTGTGCTTTAGCACCATTTCCAGGCCAGGCTGTTTCTTTAAGGGTGGACCCCTGGCCACCAGTCCGGCCCTGGCTCACATTCTCCCAACTCAGGACAAGAGGGCATTCTCGAGCTTCTAGAGAAATCCCAGAGAGGAATTCCTGATGAGTCATGTTCCTCTTTGGATCAGCCACAGTGGCCAGAGGTTGGTTCTGTGGGGACTGTGATTGGCTCAGCAGTCCTACAGCCAGAGAGGAGGATTGCCATGAGTGACAACCCCCTTCTTGGCACTGTCACTGGAGTTAGGGAAGAGCAAGTAAATGATAATCTACTAGCCCTAATTTATTAAGCCTTTAAAAATAACCTGTGTAATTACCAGAATGTCTTAGCAAGTCTTAAACTCAAAAGATGCTTTAATGGCGTGGTTGAAATTTTCCTTTCTGATCAAGTTTTCCTTGCTCTAATTTGTAATGTATACATTGAATAATATTTTAAGGTTGTAAATACTCTATAAAAGTCATTACTAATTGTTGTTTGAGTATGGAGTGGTAGTAGTGTATTTTTGGCTTTTTCTGATGACTTATATGATTTAATAGATATATTTATTGAAATGGTGAGTTACTAGTCTATGGGGAAAAGGTCTGCTGTATTTCTAATCAGTGGGGTGTGGAAAACACAAGCATTTCCAGACCACAGTTTTTATTGGCTTCCCAGGTAAGTGCTAGTGGTAAAGAATCCACCTCCAAGGCAGGAGATGTAAGAGACTCAGGTTTGATCCCTGGGTCAGCTAGATCCCATGGAAAAGGGCATGGGAACCCACTCCAGTATTCTTGCCTGGAGAATCCCTTGAACAGGAGCTTGGTGGGCTACAGTCCATGGGGTCTTAAAGAGTTGGACATGACTAAAGTGACTTAGCATGCACACACGCTTGCTGGCTTGAGCCCAAGCAGGCATGGCTTCAGAGTTAGCAAAGTGGAGATAGTAATAGCTGTCCTGCAGAGAGACTATAACTGAACAAGGTGCTATATTAGAGTATGTAAGGCAGTGTCTCCATGATCAATATTCAGTGGCTGTTGTCCATCATTTAATATAAATGACCTCCTGATTATGATGACCCACAAGGTCATGTGACATTCTGACAAGGCATGTTAGGAACATATCTGTAAATGTAATGCATTATTGTGATGCAGTTGCCTTCTTGGTTGGTAAAATGTCTTGATTCTGAGTCCAAGGATGAACTTTTGTTTGAAGATGCTGAAGTGACCTGTCCTTTCTTGGTTTTAAATCATGCTCTACTCTTGATGCTTTAGACACCTGACCCATTGGTTTTGCCTTGAGTCAGAAAAAAAAATTCTTCATGTGGAATCCTAGTATGTGGAACTAGGCTTGTACACTTATTAATTAGAGGTCCATCTCCAGAGAAATCTGGACTCATCATTATTGAGCAACACAAAATATGAAAAATAATTTTTTTAAATGTCAGCTTGACTCTATTCAGAGGATGGGGACAAACTGACATGAATGCTGCTCAAGCACATCGTCCATGTGTGAGGACCCATCTCATCTCCAGGAGGCCGTCAGCATCACCGACCACTCGGGAGGCCCAGGGAGCTCATGTGATAGGAGCTAGGTGACTTAGTACAGGGTGATGGAGGCACTGGTGCTTTTCTTTTTTTTTTTTTTTATTTAAAAAAATTTGTATTGGCGTATAGTTACTGTGCAATGTTGTGTTAGTTTCTGCTATACAGCAAAGTGAACCAGCTATATGTGTGTGTGTGTATATATATATGTATGTTTATATAATATATCCCCTCTGTTGACACATGCTTTTCCACAGTGATGGAGGGACCACGGTCCTAGGGGAGGCAGCTGTGCCCAAGACAGCTTCATTGCCGGAAAATGCTCTGTTATAGCTGGACTCGGGTTTTAGGCAGAGTCCAGTTGTGTGATGTGTGGTCATTGTCTCATTCCATGTTGAGTTTCCAGGCCCAGGAGACCTTCAGTCATTTGATGGCGACCCTGTCTCTCTGGAGCTGAGAGCCTAGCCCTGGTACAATGTGACAGGCGGGGGAAGCAACAAGGAGGGATCAGTTCCTCCAGAATTCTGTTCACACAGATCTGACTAGGAGCATACCAGGCGGTCCTGGGGGTAAGAGTGTCCTGGACTTGGAGACCCATCTCCAGGAGCCAGGCCTCAAGCCCCATCATGCAGTGAGGCCTGTCACCATTTCATTTGTAGTCAGCTTAAGACATTTTAATTTAATAAATCAGTGATGTCATTAGCAAGGGTTGTACTTAAAGTGCTATCTAACTAAATTTGCTGGTTTAATTTACTCTAAGGAACCAGGGAAAAGGGCAGCTACTCCTCCCACTGTGCAGGCAAGGGGCAGTGAGATCTGGTCTCAACCCCACTGGTCTGTGCTTGGAGGAGAAGTGTCTGTGTTCCCTGCCTTAGGATACTGCACATTAAACTGAAGGTACCTCATACGCTGTTAACACTCCTTTTTCTATCATTTGTATGCATATGAGCTGTGTATTCAGATTGAAATGGGATGTCATCAGAGTAGAAGGAAGCAACCATTTTCAAAGCAAGGAAAAATAAACTTGAGCTAAAGAGACAGACTTACTGTTCTGTAATCATGTGTTCGTTGGACACCTAAGTGGAGCTGCCTCTTGCACCTCCACTCAGCACTGTCATACGGAGCAGTACATGAAGTTGACCAACCACTTACCCCTTTAATTCAGGCGTCAGTTTCTAGAGAAACGACCTATAAAGAAACCTTCCTAGTTCTGATCCGTGTAGCAGACATCTTGGCTGGAAAATGACAAGACAGAACAGTGGCCAGTGGAGCCTGGGAATGTGTAAGGAATATGACGTACACTCATTAAAGGAGTAATTCATATGCATTAAGATATAATAGGCAATTAAATTAATGAATTTATTAATTCAGCAAATATTTACATCCTACTGTGTGCTCAGCAAGTTTCCTGGCCATGTATATCTTACCCTCTAGTGAGAGAGGCAGAAAATAAAAATGTGAACACACACATTTTTTAAATTATAGCTGGAAATTAGCACTATGAGGAAAATAAAGAGTGAACCAATTTTGCAGAATGAAAAGCAGAAGAGTTTCACTTAGAAAGTGTGGTCAAACGAGGCCTTTCTGAAGAGGCAACATTTATGATTAAGAACTTGAGGCTGGTGAGGGGGGCAGGATGGTGAGCCTGGATGGCAGAGGTGTGGGAAGGTCACAGAACCTGACAGAAAAGACTGACTGCTCTCCAGGTCATGAGATGAATCTGAGGGAACAGGCAGGGGCCTGACCATTCAGGCCCTTGCAGTCATGCAAACAGACTGACTTTTATTGTGGGTACAGCAAAAGTTCTTGCAAGGCTTTTGAAAGAGAATGGCCTGATGTGATTCATGCACAAAAGAGATGGTTGAGCCAAGTGGGTAGGAGGTGGGGGACCACGGTATTGAGAAATGAGTTGGGAGTCACTGAGGTGGCCCAGGTGAAAGGTGCGATGATCTGGACCAGGAGAGGCAGCAAGAGGTGGCAGGAAGTGGACCTTCTGCACACACATTATCTTAAGTTCCTGACTGGAGCAACTTTGGCAGTCAGAAAAGTCTAAGTCTCAGCTGCATCATGACAAGCTTATGTTAACCAGATTTTAGAGATCAGGAAAGCAGACTTCCCCCTTTCTTTCTCCTAAAATGATTTATAAAAAGCCATGGCTAAGAAAAGATCTGAAACTGTGGATATCAGAAAATTTATTTTCTAAAACTTAGTTCTCCAAAAATGATGTAAAACTCTAAGGCAAAGGTTAGATGGAAAAAAGTCATTGCACTTGATTCTTTATCTTATCATGTTTCAAGAGATATTTTTAAATTTGGGGAAAATCCTTTCTCAAAGCCTCATGCTCAAAAATGGAAAAAACTCACCCTGAAATGTTCTGGTTCGAGCTTGTCCACAGATATTTTTTGCTTTGAAAAAGGACTTAAACATTTCTGGTGAGTTTGTAGAGACTTATGAAGGTATCTGAGCAATTATTAATTTCTCTTCAGCATTTGCTAAAAAGTTTTTTTGATGTTGAAGAAGGAATTCATAGGGCCTGAACTCCATCTCAGGCCTGTCCATGCTGGCTGTGCTCGACTGCCTCTCCAGTGGACTCTGAACTCTCTGCTTAGTGCCTGTGAGGACGACAATGGAAGGATAAGACCCCCTCCAGACAGAGGAATCCTGAAGATCACATCCAGGCTACTCATTGCCTAAGAGGAAGCATACCGTAATCACACCTGTCTCCGGACAGGTCATAAACTTTTTTTCGTATCTGTCAAGATGTAATCACAGGCTTATCGATTATTAACTGGTTGGAATGTAACTGCGGGCTTATTGACTATTGACTGTTTAAGACACGTACACATGGGGCAGGTGGTGGGTTTAGATACGTACACATGGGGTAGGTGGTGGGTTTAGACACGTACACATGGGGCAGGTGGTGGGTTTAGACACGTACACATGGGGCAGGTGGTGGGTTTAGATACGTACACATGGGGTAGGTGGTGGGTTTAGACACGTACACATGGGGCAGGTGGTGGGTTTAGACACGTACACATGGGGTAGGTGGTGGGTTTAGGCACGTACGCATGGGGTATAAAAGATTTTCACAAATGCTGGACGGGGTCCTTGGATAAGAGGAGACTCTGCCTTGGGCCCGCCGGCGTAATAAACTGCACTCCACTATCTGCATTGTCCTTCTGAGTGAGTCTGTTTCCCGGAAAGCGTGGCTATAACAATGTATTAGCAAAGTTTTTAGTATAATATATTTGGATCAAATTATGGTTCATGGAGTAAAGAAATTTAAAATTCCTCATTAGAAATAACGGAATAACATTATGCAGCTTACAAGAGCTGAAAATGGGCTTCCTTGGTGGCTCAGTGGTAAAGAACACCCCTGTCAATGCAGGAGACACAGTTTCAATCCCTGGGTTAGGAAGATACCCTGGAGGAGGACATGGCAACCCAATCCATTATTAGTCCTGGGAAATCCCATGGATAGAGGAGCCTGGCAGTCTACAGTCCATGGGGTCGCAAAAGAATTGGACACGACCTAGTGACTAAACAACAGTGAACTGAAAATAATTCCTAAAGTAAGCTATTCCTTTACCAGCAAGCTATTATTTTGGGGTTCATTTTCAATTTCTTTAGGAGCCTCTCAATGTGATGGTTATAACCTGTGGGAAAAGGAAGGCCAGATTTGTCTAAAACTAAATTCTTAGGTTTGTGTGGACTTCACTGGAGCCTGGATTTTTTAGGTAGTGAAAAATGTAGAAAGTCAGGGGCCCCACCAGTCAACCCCTGTGACATCTTCCTGACTGGCTCTGAGCCCCCCAAGCAGAGGAGCCCACTGGCCAAACATCCTTCTTCCTGTCTGCTTGGCACTGCACACTCAGACATGGTGGAGCAGTGGGGAACTGAGAGAAATGGAAAGGGCTGAGAGAGCAGCACTGAAACACATGTGTGTAAATCATATGTAAAACAGATAGCTAGTGGGAAGTTGCTGTCTAACACAGGGGGCTCAATCTAGTGCTCTGTGACGACCTGGAGAGGTGGGATGGAGTGGGGATGGGAGAGAAGTTTAGGAAGGAGGGGACATGTGTGCACTTAGAGCTGATAGATGTTGTTGTGGGGCAGAAAGAGGGAGGGGACATGTGTGCACTTATGGCTGATAGACATTATTGTATTGCAGAAAGAGGGAGGGGACATGTGTGCACTTAGAGCTGATAGACATTCTCCTATGGCAGAAAGAGGGAGGGGACATGTGTACACTTAGAGCTGATAGACATTGTTGTATGGCAGAAAGAGGGAGGGTGCCAGGAGCTGGCACATGAGATCCCACCCATGACAAGGTCATGAGGGAGAAAACCTGATGGGCAAGGCGGATCAGGTTTTCAGGGATTCCAAAAAGCTGCCCCCGGCGCTCACCTTAAAGATGATCTCTGTCTTTCTGATGCTTGCTTCTATAGACTACTCCCTAACTTCTGTGACACAGGCAGAAGGCCTTCCCCGATCTCTTTCCAAACAGAATCAACTTAGAACTTTAATTAATATGTCTGCCGGACGGTGCTTTCCTATAAGATTATCCAGGATGAAAGGAGTGTTTCAATCTAGACCCCTTTGCTGGCATTCTAGCCTGCTTGGCAAATGCGTACTAATGCACATGACTGCTCACAACACCTTAATCATAACCAGCATAAAGAACCTGATCACACAAAAGGCCCTAATAGGCACAGAGCCCTTCGGGGGTGAGAAAGTCCTATTAGAGAACATAAAATATTATTCTAAAAGTGGTTATAGTTAAAGATTTAGAAAAATAAGAGTTTAAAATTGTTAATTTTAACCAGGAATGCTAAACAGGGGCTGCCTCACTGGAGCTGCAGAGTCTTTGTGTGGTAAACCTTTTAGATAAACTTAACTGATAACTTCTGCAAAAGGACTGACCTTTGTGTTCATTAAAGAATAGATTACGGAAAACAGCTTTGCATTCACCTAGGTCATAAAGTGTCAATAGGCCCCAAGGCCAGAAGATAATGTACAAGACCCTCGTAAACAAAGAAGTATGCAGAAAACACCCTGGTTTCGTGAAGAACAAGCTGATGTAATGTCAAACTATCTTCCCCTTAGAAATGTACTAATTTAGGGTATAAAAGCCACGGTAAAAAATAAAGCATTGCCAGACTCTGCCAGACCCTGCAAACACCCCCGTCTGGTCATTCTCTCTCTCTCTCTCTCTCTCTCTCTCTCTCTCTCTCACAGACATGGCCCTATCAAGGCTGGTCTCACGTGCCTTCTCTTTCTCTCGCTGACGCCGTTCATCCTGAGGGTATCCCCTGGATCCTGCCGAGGCTGGACCCCAGCAGGAGGGGACATGTGTGCACTTAGAGCTGATAGACATTCTCCTATGGCAGAAAGAGGGAGGGGACATGTGTGCACTTACAGCTGATAGATATTGTTGTGGGGCAGAAAGAGGGAGGGGACATGTGTGCACTTAGAGCTGATAGACATTCTCCTATGGCAGAAAGAGGGAGGGGACATGTGTACACTTAGAGCTGACAGACATTGTTGTATGGCAGAAAGAGGGACGGGACACGTGTGCACTTACGGCTGATAGACGTTGTTGTGTGGCAGAAACCAACACAGCATTGTGAAGCAATTATCCTCCAAGTAAAAATAAAATTTAAAAAGTTTGGGATCATGGGGGTATCCAGAAGCTAGTTGTGAGAGATGGGGGTGGGCAGGATCGTCTCCAAGACATAGGTATTAGTCTCTACCACAGATTTGGAGCTGATGGCAGCATTAGACCCAGCCATGCTGGGTCATTTTATTTGACAAAGAGCAGTTAACTCACTGTTTTGCCTGCTGAAGTCTGATTAACACTTAAGAAGCAACTGTTACAAGACATCAAACTCAGTTTTGAATGTCTGTGACTCTCACATGCTGGAAGGACACGGCCGAAATATTTTTTAAAAGGTCAGTCTAGAGTTGCCATGAGGTCCACAGCTCCCTCCTGGGATCTGAGGAAGAAGACACATAGCAGTGTTACTCATAACGTCTGAACACTGGAAACAAACTCAAATGTCCATCAGCAGATGAATGGACAGATAAAACACAGCACATCCTTACAATGGAACAGCCCTCAACGATGAAAAGACATGAAGCACTGATATATGCAATAAAATGGGTAAGTCTTCAAAACGCTGTGCTAAGTGAAAGAAGACGGTCACAGGAGAAGACTGTATGGTGTGATTTTATTTATATGAAACACCCAAAATTGGCATGTATTTATATAGGATCTGGAAGTAGAGTAGCCCTTGTTGAGGGCTGGGGACAGAAAGGAATGGGGATTGACCTCTGACAAGCTTCCTTTGGTGGGTGGAATGTTCTGAGAATAGATAGCTGCACAGCCTTGTGGGGTGTGGGTATGGATTTTTCTGTTGTTTGTTTTGTTTTGTTATTTGGTTTTTTGGCCACATCATGCGGCTTATGGCCTCTTAGTCCCTTCATCCTTCCCCATCCCTCAGCAGTGACTCCGCTGAGTCCTAACCACTAGACTACCAGTAAATTCCCTGTTCAGTCCTGTGAGCTGTCCACTTTAAGTGGGCATTTAATAATATGTTAATGATATCTTAATAAAGCTATTTTTTAAAAAAAAAAAAAGCAAGTAAATAGAATTTCTCACATTAGCCACTAGGCCTAATCATGGACCACAACTGAACATCAGCAATTTGTTCAGGTTGGTCACAGTTTTCAAATTGTCCTGGCCATTTCCCCTGTGCTCAGGAGATACACTCAAGGAAACCAAGTCTTTCAATTACTAATATGACTAAATGAGCTAAATCAAAATTTGAGAGATAGCTCTGCTGGCACAAATTTGTAGGAAAACAAGTAGCAGAGTTCATTCCAAAATTTAAAAGATCTCCATCTGTTTAAATAATGACTCTGTAGTGATGAAATAAGCAGTATTTCTCTGTATAAACGTCAGGTTCAGGAAATCTTAAGTCATGTTAAAACACACACACATATACAAAATAGGTAATATGTGTGTATGTGATCTGAAATAGCTCATCTATTCCAAATAAACTTTTTTCAGATCTAATCTCCATGAGAGAAGTCAGATTGTCCAAGTTTTCTCAATCTGTAGTTCTAATGGAGAAGAGATAAATCCTTAGGAACAAAGAGTGGCTATGATAATGGCTAAAAAAATTAAAAGGAGGAAGAAGTGTGTTCGCCTTTGCTCTGGGGTAAAGCCCCATCTCTCACTTCTGTTTTCTTGGGCCTCCACCCTCTCTCCAGAATGTCCCCATCTACTGCCCACTGGGCCCTTGCCTGGCATCTGAATCTTCACTTAGGACCCCTCCCCAAGGGCCCCTGACCAGGCCGCTGCTCAAGATCTTTGCTTCTACTCATCATAAACAGGCTTAGAAGCATGAACCATGGGCAACTCCTAGGTTAGGAGAGGAAGTCTAAGCCCTTGTGAAGAAAGCAGACATTTCTTGCGGCAAGGACAGATCTTTTATATGGTGCTTCCTAGCCAGTGGGCACTCAGTGAGGACTGGCCATCCTGGTGCTGTGGAACTGGCCATGGAAGTGCAGCATGGCCTTGGACACAGGCATTTCTAGTCTATTCAGCTGTCCAGGTGAACAGCCATCGTGGCAAATAAATGTCCTCCAGTCTAGGCTCCTTAGTTTCTGTGGAAAGCTCTTGTTTATAATTTGTTCCTCCTTAAAAGGAGCTTTAGATCATGGTTGTCATCATCATCATCAAAGTTATTATACATGCATAATATTTCTTATCTGCATATTATAATTCCATATCCATATCAAACTCAAATTCAGATGCTTTTGTCTGCTTCCTCTTTTTTATTTTTTATATTTTTAACTGAAGTATAGTTGATTTATAATATACTAATTTCTGCTGTACAGCAAAGTAATTCAGTCATACATATATATATATATATATATATTCTTTTCCAATATGATTTATCTCAGGATATTGAATATATATCCTGAGATATATACTCAGTGCTATACAGTTCTCTGTGCTATATGGTAGGACCTTGTTGTTTATCCATTTTATACATAATAGTTTGCATCTGCTAGTCCCAACCTTCCACTCCATCTGTCCTCCAGCCCCCTCCTTCTTAGCAACCACAAGTCTGTTCTCTATGTAAATGTATTTCTGTTTCATATATATGTTCCTTTGTGTCTTATTTTAGATTCTACATATAAGTGATTTCATATGATATTTGTCTTTCTCCATCTGATGTACGTCATTTAGTATGGATTCACCCATCCCTGGATTCACCCATGCATGCTCCTAGATGGACCTAGAGAATGGTAGAACTCCACTGTATTGAATGTACATGCACCGCATGTTTACCCGTCCCTCTGTCTGCGGGCACTCAGGTTGTCTCCGTGTCCTGACCACTATAAGTAGTGCTGCTGTTGGGTGCACACTGGGGTGCATGTATCTTTCTGAATCACAGTTTTCCCTGAATCTATGCCCAGAAGTGGGATTGCTGGATCTTCTGGTAGCTCTGTTTTTCTGAGGAACCTCCATACTGTTCTCCATGGTGACTACACCAACTCATGCTTGCTCTTTCTGAATGTTGTCTTATGTGAGGCCCATGAGCATTTTATTTCATTTCATTCTATTTTGATTTATTTTGCTTCTGGATGTTTTGTTTGTTTGTTTGTTTGTTAAAATCAGTAATAAAACACCCAGGATCCCCGATACTTTGAGCATCTTTCTTTTGTTTTTTTGTTTTTTCTTTTGTTTTGAGCATCTTTCTAAGTTTGAAAACGTTCATCAGTCTCATCTGCCGTTTTATCTTACTGAGCAGTGTTGGCTCTCTGGAGAACCCACCAGCTTTCTCCCCACCTCCCCCACCAAGCCCTGGCCACTCTGCCTTCACTCACAGGGCAGGGGCACTGTCCCAGCGTGAGCCCTCGTGTTGTCCAGAGGTGACACTTGACAACATGAAAACTAAGGCTCAGCGGGGAGTGAGGTGTGCTGTGTTAGTGCTCAGTGAGGAGAGAGGCCTGCCCTATCCTCTGGGGACTCAGGGCAAAGGGAAGAGAGAGTTGAAGGAGGTATTCTGTGAGAAGTGATGGGTAAGCAGGGACTTGAAGGAAGTGAAGGGCTATGGCGATAGAACATTCCAGCCAGGGAGAGTGGCAAGTGCAAAGCCTGAGGGAGGCAGATGCAGTGAGCATCCTGAACAGAGTGAGCAGGAGGAAAGGGGTGGAAGACGACCGTACAGAGGTGTGCTGGGCCAGATCGTGGAGCCTGGTGGGCCACGTGGAAGAGGTCCAGAAGAAGGGTGTAAACCAGAGCCATGTGACATGCTGTTGTGCTCACAGAAGGAAAAATCGGTGTCTGCACAAGGGCAGCCACCATTAGGTAGTCAGTGACAGATGCCTGGTCAGATGGGTGCAGGAGAAGAGGATGATGGGCAGCTTTCTGGAGGAGCCAGTACACTTGGAGGTCAGCAGAGAAAGAAGGTCTTGCTGGCGGGGGAAGGAGTGAAGGATTTTTTTTTATGGAGGAATCAACAGCATATTTTTAGCCTGAAAGCAATAATCCAGTAGAGGAAAAACTGTGGTTTTGTTCTTCCTTCACATGTATGTTTTCTAGATGTGCTCCTGCCTTGTATCGCCCACATCTTTCTCACACATAATTCCAAACCATTGTGGTATAAATAGCTCTGTTGTACTCTCTTTTGAGTGTCACAGGAGGAAACGTGATAAACTCTCTATGTCTATAGTCTAATAGTCCATGCTGCTGCTGCTAAGTTGCTTCAGTCGTGTCTGACTCTGTGCAGCCCCATAGACGGCAGCCCACCAGGACCCCCTGTCCCTGGGATTCTCCAGGCAAGAACACTGGAGTGGATTGCCATTTCCTTCTCCAATGCATAAAAGTGAAAAGTGAAAGTGAAGTTGCTCAGTCATGTCCAACTCTTCACGACCCCATGGACTGCAGCCTACCAGGCTCCTCCGTCCATGGGATTTTCCAGGCAAGACTACTGGAGTGGGGTGCCACTGCCTTCTCCGTGGTTTAGTTAAGACAGAAGCAAAACAGATATACACACCTGGAGAGAAAGGTTATGGGCGCCCCCCTAGTGAGAAGGAGCACAATAAAGAGGTGGTTAAGTCATTTCTATAGGCCAGTTCTTCTGGGTCTTTGTCTTCCTTTCTGCCAATTTTCTGACTTTTTTTTTTCACATCTGACCATTCCTGGGACTCTCCCCCAGTGGGCACACACTCCTCAGCTAAGATGGATCTCCAAGTGGAGGCTTCTGGGAGAAGTAAGACTCATTATGGTCTGGCATTTTCGCCTGACTTTTAACCCACAAGGAGCCTTTCTGCGCATGTGTAGTGTTTCTCTTGTCCCAAAAGGGGGTGGGGGGAGGGGAGATCTTTTAATCCTTTACTCAAGCAGGATTTTGTCCCTCTTCATCCTTGCCATGACTATTAAAGTGTTTATAAGAGACAAACACTGGAGACAGCCAGAAAAGAAAGCAGGAACCTCAATTCTACAGCTACAAGAAACTGAGTACCTGGGAAAACAGTTTTTTCCCAGAGCCTCCAGAAGAATGGAACTGGAGGAATCAACCTGCCTGACTTCAGGCTATACTACAAAGCTACAGTCATCAAGACAGTATAGTCTAGGCACAAAGACAGAAATATAGATCAATGGAACAAAATAGAAAGCCCAGAGATAAATCCACGCACCTATGGACACTTTATCTTTGACAAAGGAGGCAAGAATATACAATGGAGAAAAGACAGAACAAGTGGTGCTGGGAAAACTGGTCAACCACTTGTAAAAGAATGAAACTAGAACACTTTCTAACACCATACACAAAAATAAACTCAAAATGGATTAAAGATCTAAACGTAAGACCAGAAACTATAAAACTCCTAGAGGAAAACATAGGCAAAACCCTCTCCGACATAAATCACAGCAGGATCCTCTATGACCCACCTCCGAGAGTAATGGAAATAAAAGCAAAAATAAAAAAAATGGGACCTAATTAAACTTAAAAGCTTTTACACAACGGAGGAAACTATAAGCAAAGTGAAAATACAGCCTTCAGAATGGGAGAAAATAATAGCAAATGACACAACTGACAAAGATTTAATCTCAAAAATATATAACCAACTCCTGCAGCTCAATTCCAGAAAAATAAGTGACCCAATCAAACAATGGGCCAAAGAACTAAACAGACATTTCTCCAAAGACGACATACAGATGGCTAACAAACACATGAAAAGATGCTCAACATCACTCATTATCAGAGGAATGCAAATCAAAACCACAATGAGGTACCATCTCACGCAGGTCAGAATGGCCTCTATCCAAAAGTCTACAAACAATAAATGCTGGAAAGGGTGTGGAGAAAAAGGAACCCTCTTACACTGTTGGTGGGAATGAAAACTAGTATAGCCACTATGGGGAACAGTGTGGAGATTCCTTAAAAAACTGGAAATAGAACTGCCATCAGTTCAGTTCGGTCGCTCAGTCGTGTCCGACTCTTTGTGACCCCATGAGTCGCAGCACGCCGGGCCTCTCTGTCCATCACCAGCTCCTGGAGATTGCTCAGGCTCATGTCCATTGAGTCGGTGATGCCATCTGGCCATCTCATCCTCCGTTGTCCCCTTCTTTTCCTGCCTCCAGTCCCTCCCAGCATCAGGGTCTTTTCCAATGAGTCATATGACCCAGCAATCCCACTGCTGGGCATACACACCGAGGAAACCAGAATTGAAAGAGACACACGTACCCCAATGTTCATCGAAGCACTGTTTACAATAGCCAGGACATGGAAGCAACCTAGATGTCCGTCAGCAGATGAATGGATAAGGAAGCTGTGATACATATACACAATGGGATATTACTCAGCCATTAAAAAAAAAATACATTTGAATCAGTTCTAATGAGGTGGATGAAACTGGAGCCTATTATACAGAGTGAAGTAAGCCAGAAAGAAAAACACCAATACAGTACACTAACGCATATATATGGAATTTAGAAAGATGGTAATGATAACCCTATATGTCAGACAGCAAAACAGACACAGATGTATAGAACAGTCTTTTGGACTCTGTGGGAGAAGGCAAGGGTGGGATGATCTGAGAGAATAGCATTGCAACATGTATATTATCATATGTGAAACAGATCGCCAGTCCAGGTTCAATGCATGAGACAGGCTGTTCAGGGCTGGTGCACTGGGATGACCCAGAGGGATGGGGTGGGGAGGGAGGTGGGAGGGGGGTTCAGGATGGGGAACACATGTAAACCCATGGCTGATTCATGTCAATGTATGACAAAAACCACTGCAACATTGTAAGGTAATTAGCCTCCAATTAAAATGAATTTTAAAAGTTTAAAAAAAAAAGAGACAAACACTGGCTATTTACCCTCTTTCTGTTGTTACTTCCATTTCAGAGGGCAAAGAGGAAGCTGATTGTAAATGCCTCAACTGGAGCCCACCTATCTCTTGTCTCAGGACATGTAAACAGGCTAGTTGTAAATGTCTAACCTGGAGTCCATCTATCTTCTACATCACCGTTACGGGAAGACAATAAGGCAGAAAATTATACCAATAAGGCACCACATTATGGTGCAAAAAGATAGATATAGACAAGGAAATAGAAGGAATAAAAAGGAAGCATTATGCTACTAGAAAAGCATTATGGAAGTTAATGGGGGGAAAAAAGCTAAAGGAAAAGACTTGCTTTTACTCCATAAACCATCTTTGAATTTAGATCTAATTGAATTTTTCACTATAAATTTTTCATCACCTATACGTTGGCTTGTCATCTACTTTGTGCAAAGGCCTGGAGCTCCTAACTACTAGGGTGTCTCCCATCTAAGTACTAACCAGGCCTGACCCTGCTTAGTTTCCTGGATCAGAGGAGATCGGGGCGTTCAGGGTGGTATGGCTTTAGATGGACGCGGCTGCCGCCAGGCGCCCTAAGAGCCCTGCGCTGCGCCTCCCTTTCGCTCTGACCTGCCAGTCGGGCCAGCCGGCCGCAGCTCTCCACGGGGCGCACGCTGCACTTGAGCCGCACGACTCGCGACCAGACTCGGGTCGGCCAGAGCCCGCAGCCCGGCGGCCGGCCCGACGCTGCCCTGCGCCCGCACACCGCCACCCCCGGCCCTAACCCGCCTGGCCCGGCCCGGGACCAGGAGGGCTTCCAGGACCCGGAGCGGCTGGCCGGGCGTGCGTGCGGGGGCTGGGAGTGGGGTGAGGGGCGCGGAGGTCTCTGCGCCCTCCCCCCCTGGGCCTCTCCAGGCCCTCCCCCGCTCGGCGGCCTCGCCCCCCTACCCCATCCCGTTAGCTGCTCAGGGCCACGTGGCCCCAGAGGTGTCTGGCTTCGGTGGGCCGCAACTCGCGGCCCGGCCCGCGGTCCTCTGAGCCTCCTGCGGGCCTAGGCGCAGCCCAGCCGAGGCCCTGAGCGCCCATCCGGCCTGGTGCCTAACCCACCAGGAGCCACCAGCGCGGTCGACCGGAGCGCGTCAGCCCCGCACCTTCGCCCTACTGAGGCCCGCCTTGCCCCCACACCGCCCGCCAAGCACAGGACCTTCCTGAGAGCAGACGAGCGACAGGCAGGCACACGGACAGACACACAGACACTTGCATGCACCCACGCGAAGTGAGACAGCCGGCCGGCGCACGCTCGTCAGCCAGAGCCAGAGCCATAGCACCTGTGAGAGGCCGGGGCCAGAGGAAGGGCCGGGAGGCCGGGTGTCTGGAGAGACAGAAGCAGAAAAAGAGGAAGGTTCAGAGACAGACTGGAAGACAGTGTGGGGGAAAGGGGGGCTCGGGCAGGATGCCGGGCAGGTGCCGGGGCCACGTGAATAATAGCAATAGGGTTCAAAAATTCAAGTGTCTAAAATAAAATGAATGCTTATAAAAAAATAATGAATATAAAAATCACTAGTTTTTCTCAGATCCTGACAATTTTGACACCCTTTATCAAGAGAGGTTTGCTCATATAAGCTTCCTTTTAAACAGTCTGATTCCAACAGTTATTCTAAAGTGACAATTATTAAAAATGTGGTATTAGTGAGGGACAGACATAAATCAATGCAACAGAATAGAAAGCCCAGCCATTTGGGAAAACAACTTGGCAGTTCCTTAAAAAAAAAAAAGAAAGAAAGCTTACATTCAATCACCATACAACACAACAATTATATTCTTTGGCAATTATCTCAGAAAAATGAAAATTTACATGTACACAAATTACTATAAACAAATATGATCAGAGCAGTTTTACTTTCAATTGTGAGAAACTGAAATCAGCCAATACGTCTTTCACAGGTGACTCTGACAACAAACTGTGTGGAATATACACGTGCCGTGCTGTGCTGTGCTTAGTCGCTCAGTCGCGTCCGACTCTTTGCTACCCCATGGACTGTAGCCCACCAGGCTCCTCTGTCCTTGGGGATTCTCCAGGCAAGAATACTGGCGGAGGTTGCCAGGGCCTCCTCCAGGGGATCTTCCCAACCCAGGGATCAAACCCAGGTCTCCCGCATTTCAGGTGAATTCTTCAGTGTGAGCCAGCAGGGAAGCCCAAGAATACTGGAGTAGGAGCCTATCCCTTCTCCAGGGGCTCTTCCTGACCCAGGAATTGAACTGGGGTCTCCTGCATTGCAGGCGGGTGGTATATACATACCATGGAATATTCCTCAGCATTAAAAAGTAAAGATCTATTGATATGCACCATTCAGGTTAACCTCCAGGGAATTATGCTTGAGTGATAAAAGCAATCCCCAAAGTTTACATACTGTATGATTCCACTCAATAAGACTCTTAAAATGACAAATGTTTAGAAATAGAGGACAGATCATTGGATAGCAAAGATTATGGACGGGAGGTCAGAGTGGGAAGGAAGTGATTATAAAGGGCCAATGAGGAATCCTTGCTGAGATGGGACTGTTCAGTATCTTGATTGCGGTAGTGGCTCTATGAACCTACACATGACAAAACTGTATAGAACTGACTAAACACACACACATGAGTACCAGGAAAATTGAGGGATAAGACCAATGGATTGCTATTAACAGTGTCCCTTCAGTGATTTTACTATATAGTTTAATAAAATGTACAAAGGATCTCTCTGTATTACTTCTTTCACCTGCATGTGAATCTATAGTTGTCTCAATAGAAACAAACAAACAAAAAAAAAACACACTACCAATAAAAGGAAAAGACAAGCCAGACTGGGAGGAAATATTTACAAATTATTTCATAAAGGATCAAATCTAGAAAAGATGAACAATCCTTTACAACTTCATAAAAGGACTACCCAATTAAAAACTGGCAAAGGATTTAAATAGACATTTCACAAGATATACATATGGATAATAAGCATGTGAAAAGATGCTGAATATCACTATTCATTAAGGAAATGCTAATTAAAACTGCACTGAAGTACCATTATATGCTTAAATTTTACTGACTGGATAGAGCTTGAAAGGTCATCTATTAGTATTAGAAAAAGCATTTTAACACAAAGGGTATTCGGTTCAAACCATTAAATGAAAAGCCTTATCACAAAGGTAATTTAATGAATTAAAAAAAAACAATTATCTATTTCAGTTCCTCATTTTCACATTTGTCAAACAAATTTATATTACTCCATAAAAATTCACAATTACCTTAATCAGAGCTTTCTTGGTGAGTTTCTGGTTAACCTCAGGCTTATTGACTATGTTCTTTACTCTATGAGCATACTCCAAGGAACTCAGAGTTTCCTGTGATGAAATGAAAAGGCCAATTACTGAAGATATGAGAATAATTGAGAATAATGTAGTTCTGTTACCCAAAATGTACTATACAATAACATAATAATTTTTGGTTATATCTAATATAAACATTTACCCATTAATACTACTATACCCAACCTTTAAAAATGAGGAATGTTCTTAAAGCAACTATACTCCAATTAAGCAAATAAATACGATAGAGGACTGTTAAAAACATCCTTATTTGTCACTCTTCAAGTTTCAGGGTCTTTACTATAATTTAATCTAATAATTTTTTTTGCTTTAGTCTTAGTTCTTTTTTTAAAAAAAAAACCTCAATGAATTTCATCAACTGATGAATAAACAAAATGTCCTATATCCATATTATTCACCCACAAGAAGGAATGAGTTCTGATACCTGCTGCAACGTGGATGAACATTGAAAACATTATGCCAAGTGAAAGAAGCCAGTCACGGAAGAACACTTATTGTGTGATTCCATTTATATAAAATATTCAGAATAGGCAAAGGTATAGATTAAAGAAAGTAGATTAATAGTGACCTAGGGCTGGAAATGGAAACTGATGGGGAGTGACTGCTAATAGGTTACAGGGTTTCTTTCTAGGATAAAAATGTTTAGATTTTTGGTGACAGTTGCCTAGCTCGATGAATATAGTAAAATCACCTAATTATATACTTTCAGTGGATGAATTTTATAGTATACAAATCATTTCTCAACAAAAATAGTTTTTAAAATGAAAGAGGAGTTAAGAGACTTTACAAAAGCTTTTCTAATTCTGTTTAAAGAAGATAATCCAGTAAAATTAAAGTAGACTTCACCATCTTTGTTGTTTCTCTTGGTTTTCCTACCTGTACCCCCACATCCAGCCCCATCTTTAGGGATCTCTAAGCAGCCTCTGAAGCACTAGTATTCGCTTAACCCACTTCTAAGGCCTCAATTAAACCACCCACTGCTAATGACCACAGCAATTATCTTTGAAGACTGGAAAAATACAACTAAGTAACTAGCTTTTTAAGATTGAAAACTGCCAGCTAGGAGAAAGACAATTTTTCAGTGGTGTTCTCCTCTGTGTGTCCACCACATACAACGTCCAGATTATTTTTACTGTAGTATAGAATGAATGAAGTCAATTAGTGAACTCTAAAAATATTATACATGATAGTCAGGGGATTCTCTGGCAGTCTAGTGTTTAGGACTCCAAATTTTCACTGCTGAGGGCCCAGGTTCAATCCCTTGTTGAAAACTAAAATCCCACAAACCACACACCACAGCCAAAAAAAGTGATAGTTAAGACCCTCCCTCCAGATTGAGAGATGCAGGAGAAACTGTTGCAATGATAGATGTTCTTGTACATCCCCCCAAGAGAGTCCTGTAAGATTCTAGTCAGTTTACATTCTCGATAAGGAACATGAGGTGTTCTTTCTACAAGAGCAGTAATTACCCTTCCCAGAGTCAACAGGGACTGATTGATATTTCCAGCTTCCCGAGCTCTCCTGTCAACTGCTCCAGAACGGCCAATGTTCTCACTGCCTGCGAGATCAACCTTGAATTTTAAAAATAAAAATAAGTCCTCAGTCTCTGGATTTGGAATAGAAGACTTTCATTCTCATATTGTACATAAAGATATTAAATAGCCAGTAAAATAATTTTCTACAAATAACAACCCACTACAAAACCAGTAACCCAGGGACTACAAAAGTACTGCCTCTAAATACACAATTTTCAAACTGCTCTATGAGGTGATAAAGAAGAAACAGTGGAATAGAACTATCATTTGACCTAGCAATCCCACTTCTGGGTATGTATGCAAAGAAAATGAAATCACTATCTCAAAGAAATATCTACATTCCCACGTTCACTGCACTGTTAATAATAAATAAGGTATGGAAACAGTCTAAGTACCCACTGACGAATGAATGAAGATGTGACATGATGTGCATGCACACACACACACTCAAATATTATTCAGCCATGAGAAAGGATATCCTGCTATACTGTACATTTTAAATACATAATTTTATTTGTCAATTATGCCTCAATAAAATGACAACAACAACAAAAACTGAAAGAATGAACAGTGGTATTACAGTTGATGCTTACCAAGTTCAACTTTCCAATTTTAACAAGCGCCTCTCCATCAACTGCAGTTTCTTTCATATGTATTGTAATGGAGAAATCTGAGCGGGATCGACCAGAAAACAAGACCAAGTTGCCCAATCATTATAATGTAAAACATTATTTGTTTTCTTCCTGTAACATAATGAAAACAGCAAAGAAAGATCTAAATCCACCAGGGTGGAGAAAGATATTATCAGACAGGATATCAGTAAGATTTTGGAAGACAGTGGATAGACAGAATGATGCTAGGTTTTGGCTTTCTTGCTCCTGCTGCCTGCACAGAAGAACCCAATAATAATCTACCTGAAAACCGCTTAAATGACTTAGAATCCTCAGGCACCTCCGAGAGCTGGATGTGGAATAGTGTTTGAACATCTGCCTGGTGTGTCCGAAGAGATGGCCTGCAATTGATCTATTTATAAGAACCACTTGAAATACATCCTTACCTTAAACTCGAACAGCATCACGCAAGCCACCAGATCACGCCCCCTCAGTGTCAACTGTCCTAAAAGTACATTGCTTTGCTTTGAGAAAGTCACCAGAGACAGACAGGTCCTTCCTCTGAACAGCACAAATAGTAAATAGTAGTGTTCACTGAAACACCACAAGTAATCACTGCTAGACTACAAGGTTTTCCAAAGTCCATCTTATGCTGTATACTGACACTCAACTTTTATCTTAGGGATATAAAAAACAATACAGACAACCAAAGACAGCATTCCTTTCTGTATCAATATCTGATGAAGAACATTCTGTTTGTTAATGTCATTGATGGTTGGAATATGGTAATTTCTAATTTTCTCATTTGTACTTCTCATATGACTTGGAAAATTTTATAAGTATCATTTTTACAAAATTATTTAAGTTATTTTAAATAACAGAAAAGGGGAGGGACACAGGGAAAAATATAAACTATAAATTTGAATTATAAAATATATCTCATGTTTTCCTACCATTATTTGCCCATTCCTAATCCAAGATAATAGAATTAATGCTATTAAGCATAAAAGTCAACTCTGATTTTGGAAAACTGAATCACATTTCTTTTCTTTATCACATACATTGATAAGAAGATATCTTTTCTCCAGCCTTCAGTGAAATTTAGGAAATTTTAAATTATTCAAATTTACAGAATAATGGGAATTTTATATTTCAGAGAAAAGTATTTAGAGAAAGAAATTTTCTTAAATTCATTCTTCTGAAGTCTAAATCAAGTTAAGTTATAAAGCAAACATTTAATTCAAATGGAAACTTCATTCTATGATTTGTTTATAACTCCATTTTTAATGGAAAGGTATTATAGGAAATTTAAATTATAAAACAACCCATAATTCCATTAAACTGATTATTTTCATGTTATGCTATTTTTCTTCTTTCTTTAAAAACATCCATATTTGTATAGAGCTACAACTATAATTGCTATAGCATATTATAGAAATGTCTGACTATAAGAGAGCAACTATAAGAGATCAAGACTTCAAAGTCATTTTGCAGTTCGGGGAAAATGATATTCAGGTAAGTTTAACTACCTGAAGTAACATATTTAATTAACTTCGGAATTGGAACTAAGCACAAACATCTAACTCCTAATCTACAACTCCTCCAATTACATTCTGATGTTTCCTTCAAAGACGAGCAAAAAAAAAAATTATCTCTGATTTGGTAAAGTGCATTTGTAGAGTCTGGGATTCATAAGGGATGAATTCTTATAAGGGATACTATCAAATATGCCTCTTTCGCCCATTGACAGCCTGTATTAGTGATCATGTGTATTCTGTTAGTGATCACGTGTCTTCCTACATTAAAATGAAGCCATTTGGGAAGAAAAAAGTCATCTTGTACAACCTAAATATATAAAATTTTGTCATTTATATCTCTATTAAGCTGGGGGAAAAAAAAACAGGCCATTTGGTTTTCTTCTAATCTTTACTCAAATAAGGGATTTTCAAACTGTATTCTAAGTATCCTTAGGGGCTCCAGAAAAGTACTCAGGGCAAATCTCCTGAAGGCTGAGGAGGTAAGACCCTGAGTATCCCACTGCCAAATCAACTACCCCAGCCACATTTTAATCAGGCCCCCATGTATAATTTCATCTGGGAAAAAAAATCTTCTACTTAAAAAAACTTAATAATACTGCTAAAGTTCAACTTGTCTTTGTCCTCCTTTCAACATTATCCCAATACTGGTGCTCTCCTTATAAACCTCAAGCCAATTACTAAGGCAAGCAATCCAGCACACAATCTAGACGTGTGACTCACATACCTTGACATGCTCCAATTTTATTTCCCAAGTTTGGATATTCTTCTTGAAAACAAAATGGAGCAGTGGGGGAAACAAGGGCTTTCTTACCTAGAGTAGGCGTTCATCAAAGTTGCTGTGGTTGTCCTTTTTGCTGCCCCCTTCTCCAAAACTTGATAGACTTCATCCTTGTTGTGTACTGTAATTTCTTCTAAACCTTTGATTATCACTCCCCTCTGACCAAATACCAGAAGAGCATCCATTAAATTGGTTTAAAATATATATATATATATACATATATATATATATATATTTCTCAAATTATCACACATTAACATTTGGAGACATTTCATTGTCAGAGACTCAAGTTACCTTGCTATGGGGATCATCAAACATCTGCAGTCTCTCAGAAACATCAGAAGATGGATTAAGGAGATCAAAGAGCTCTTCATTATAGATTTCCAATAGCGACACTTTCACTGAAAATTCAGTACCATTATCAGTAAGTTTCTCAAAAATCTGATGAAGAGTACATGGAATGATACCAGCCAAAGGATCCTGAAATTATAATATTAATAAAGACTTAAAGAATACCATTTACTGCAATAGTTAAAACTCATATATAACAAGGGCCTCCTTTATAGTATATTTAAACATAAATATGTCAAAACAGGTTTAAAAAAAAATTAAAAAGCTAATCTAAAAAAAAAAAAAAAAGCTAATCTAATGTTAGAGAAGCCAAACAACAATCTGTTCAATAACAATTATTCTTCCTTACACCTTCCTCAAATCTGTCATTCCAGTCAGCTACTTCATGCCTCAGCATTATACAGAAACCAACTGAATCAAGTTCCTTATAAGGCCAAGTTCAATAATCCTCTCCAACTTTTCTCATGAGAACATAGTACCATTCTTTTAATCAGAAAAGTGGCTCATCTAACAGTATATTCCCTAATCCTAACATAAAACAAAAGTTGTTTCTCAAATGTATAAGTATCCTTAATAAAACTATTATGACTCTATAAATTTTGAAACTGTGCTTTAAGCCTATTTCATATTTTCTGTGATTACAATTTCATAACACTATTACCCATGCATAAAGTAAGTTAATGCCCCAACCACTAGAAGAAAGGATCTACCTAAATGTTGGTAATTTGGAAAATATTAATCATTAAACTCATTTAGGCTTAAACACATTTCTTTGTGAAATGTACTATGTGCTTCCTACAATCTTCAACAATACAGTGATCTTAATTTCACACTCAAAGTCATCATTAATAAAGTACCATACTACTCCCGTGGTTGTGCTAACTTTACAAGACTCACTCCCTCACTGCAAAGCCTTCCCCTTCAAGTCCTACTCACATTCCACTTCCCCACAATAGTCTGCTCCAACTTTCTGCCCCAAAGAGACCCTTCTCTCATCACCTAACTGAACCATATGTATTGCTCCACTCTCCCCCAGTAAGACTTTATGTTTCTTAAACAGAAGCCATTACATGTACTTCAATATCATTATACTAGTAGTTTATCCTAAATTCATGTTTGACATAGTACTCTGATCTATTTCAGACAGAGGCATCCAACCAAGTTTTAGTCAACTGCACTTGAGCCACTTTAGAGACAGAATTCTGATATAAACAATAAATACCTCCTCCCAAGTATACTCTTCATTAGGGGACCTTTCACCTTCCATTGTAAAGGTTTTTCCAGTGCTGGTTCGGCCACATCTGTCAAAATTAACAGAAGTGTTAAACAAAAAGGATGATTACATGCATCTAAAACTTTTCATCAATTTGAAAAGTGTTTCACTCACGCAAAAATAGTGCAATTATAACCCATAATAACTTCATCCAGAATTGGACAAATAACACTTCAGTAAATGTTAATTTGTTTAGTATTTGCTCCAAAAACCTAGCCAAAAAACAAAAGGCATTTCTTAAAAAAAAAAAACTTCAAAATTACCTTAATAATTGTTTTTAATATATTAACCTATCCAGCCCACTAGAAACCATTTGACACCTCAAAGGATCGACTGAAATTTCTAACTACACCAGAACCTACAGAAAATATACATACTAGGATAATTTTACATTGGTGGATAATAAGAAGTAGCAGCACTTTAGGAAGTAAGTACCATATCAAAAGTGTATGTTTTCCTTGAGCTTTTTTCCGCCAGTCCTCCAGTTCGAACACTAACTTCCTTCCGCACATGATCACATTCTACTACCAAATGGGCATTAGCTTTCCACTCTGTCAAATTAAATGGTCTGTAAAAGGAAACACACAAGGTTATTCAAGAACTCTTTTTTTTTTTAACCTTTTTATTTTGTATTGGGGTATATGTAACCAATTAAAACTGTTATAGTTTCAGGTGAACAACTAAGGGACTCAACCATACATATAAATGTATCCATTCTCCCCCAAACTCCTCTCCTATCCAGGCTGCCACTCAACATTAAGCAGAGTTCCATGTTCTTGTGGTTATCCATTTTAAATATAGCAGTGTGTCCCTGTCGATCCCCAACTCCCTAACTATCCCTTCTCCCCAGCAACCATAAGTTCGTTCTCGAAGTCTGTCTGTTTTGTAAGTAAGTTCACTTAAGAATTAAGAACTCTTAGTTATCAGGTTACTGACGACATTTCTGTTAATATCTCAGAGAAGAACAATGGGAAGTTTTAACTACACTGTTGGTGACAGAGATTAAATGGGGCGTAAGTGACACTGTTAAAGTAGACAGCAGGATTTTAAGGGTTTCAATTGCCAGAAATAAAATTAGCTTTATAAGTTTTGAAAGATATGTACAATTCTGACAGTTTCTTGGAGTAGACGCTAAGAGAATTAATTTGTAAAAAATGTGAAACTTATTTTTCAGAATCTTATTTCCACTGTTTCTAGAATCCAGCCAAGTTAGGTTACAATGTAGTAGAAAGAACATAACAAATTTACATCCAAAGTACTAACCTGCCAAGGGATAACTGGCACAAAATAAACAATACATTAAAATAATGACTAATACATAGAGTGCTTACTACGTGCCAGGTACTCACTGTTCCAAGTGTTTCACATGTGTTAATTCAGTTTGTCCTCAAGACACTGAGGTCTCCTGGGGAACATAAAACAAGTGATTATGAGAGATGATGTTTAGTACGGGGAAGTAAAAGGTGCTGTAGGAACATACAGCAGGAACTTAATGGGGCCTTGATTAGGACAGAGCAGGATAGAGGAGGCATGATGGGAAAGACTCCATGTGAAGTAGAGTAAGATAAAAGCCTCCTTAGGCATTTCAGTAGAAGGCGGGCTCTTCATCCCGTCTGCCCGGGCAATGGAGCCCTTTGTGCCTGTCTCCTCATTTGAAAATTAAAAGGCTAGTAACAGTACCAACCTCAAAATGTGGGGACACAAGTCCTATGTAATTTACTGTTTCCCCAGCATCTACTCCTCTGCTTAGCAGACACTCAAATATTAATATCTGTTATACTACACTGCTTAATAAATGTCATCCTTAGGGGAACGAAAGGAAAGCTAAAAAGAACCACAGTCCACAGAGTAGCATCCATAAGATACTGACATACCTAACACAAGTCTGAGCCTAACGGAGAGGTATTCTTGCCCTGAGTTCACTTTTCCAATTGAATATCACATACTGTGACAGGAAATGCCAAATAGGAAGTTATCTTTCCCCTCATCACTAGACTAACCAAACTGCTATTTGTGTTAAGAAGGATACCTCAATGTCCTCTGGCATGCCCCACCCCCATGTTTGACTCATCAGACCAGATTTGTGATCCTGAGAAATTTAACTAACTTCCAAGTAATATCTTGTCATGCTGTCATTTGTTAAATGTACTGACTCCTAACAATGCACAAGTCACAGTATGCAGAATTGCTCTCCTGTGGTTAAAGCTTTTCCAATTGGTCTAATCTCTTGTCTGGATGTGTGACTAAGTTACCAAATGAATACCATTCAAGTTGTTTGGGCAAAGTAGTAGAAATTCCCACAAACTACACATTTCTAAAAGTTATCAACGCTCTCACAAAGGAGCTTTAGGGACTGTTTATACTGCAATAAAGAGTACTGTCAACCAGCTATTTTCCTGTCCAGACTTCTTTAATTAGAAATTGCAAGGTTGTTGCTGACGACACTAGCAAAATCATCAATTGTAGTTGGCCTTCCCTGGTGGTTCAGACAGTAAAGAATCTGCCTGCAATGCAGGAGACCAGGGTTCAATTTCTTCAGATAACCTGAAGAAGGGAATGGCTATTCACTCGAGTATTCTTGCCTGGAGAGTTCCATGAACAGAGGAGTCTGGCAGGCTACAGTCCAAGCAATCGCAGAGGCACACACAACTAAGTGACTATCACTAATGCCTTCACTACAGTCATATTAAAATACAAACAACCAAAATGGTAAAGAAAGACTAAGGATTAAAAAAATGTCCTGTCCACTAAATTCATTCATTCACTCCATAAATATTCATATAGCTACTGTACAAGTAAAGAACATCATAAAGATTGCATTCATTGTAATCAAAAACTGAAGTCATCTCTCTGAAAATTTTGCTGATCTCTTGGTGGTGTAGTCGCTAAGTCGTGTCCAACTCTTGGGACCCCATGGACTATAGCCTGCCAGGCTCCTCTGTCCATGAGATTCTCCAGGCAAGAATACTGGACTGATTGCCATTTCCTTCTCCAGAGGATCTTCCTGACCCTGGGATCAAACCCAGGTCTCCTGCATTGTAGGCAGATTCTTTACCAACTGAGCTACAAGGGAAGCCCTTAGGCTGATCTCTTAGGTTATCACAAACTTGCCATTAAAAGTTTAAAACTGGGGGAAAAAATCAGAGAAGAGTATGTGACAGAAACCACATGTAATCTGAAAAGCCTAAACTATTTACTATCTGGGCCCTTTGAGAAAAGATTTGATAACTCTCAAGGGCATAAGTTGTTTATTTAGTAAAGTTTAAGGACACATTGGGCTCCCCAGGTGGCGCAGTGGTAAAGAATCCACCTGCCAAGGCAGGAAACGGCAGAGACATAGGTTCGTTCAATCTCTGGGTCAGGAAGATCCCATGGAGAAGGAAACGGCAACCCACCCCAGTATTCTAGCCTGGGAAATCCCATGAGCAGAGGAGCCTGGTGGGCTACAGTCCATGAGGTTGCAAAGATTTGGACACAATTGAGCACACACACACACCACCACCACACCAAGAACAGAAATCTTTGCAGTAGGAGGGCTATTTGAAGAAGAAAAGGCTAACCTGAAAAGAAAAACATCTCTTTATACTGAAATTATTGTCAACATTGGACACTACCTAAGCACTTTTCATTAGCGATAAAGTAAAAGATATCTCTTTTAAGTTAAGGCTTTAGACATATGGAGATAATAACCATGAAATTCAGGATAATGTTCAACTCTTGAGGGAGAGGAGAGGGATGCAGAGGGATACAGTGGGATTCTAGCTGTAATGATTCTTCTGTTTCTAAACACAGATGCTTGGTATATTGTTCTTTATAATTTTTCATAGGTCTGACCTGTTTTTTAACTAACAATAAAAATGAAATTAAAGAAAATAAAGCCACACAGAAAAGGTAATACTGCCTAACTTTATTAAACGATCAAAATCATATAAAAATTTGTATTTGAATATGGACTGGTTTTTTAAATCTTCAAGACAAGTAACTATCAACAGATGCCCCAGAGTGCAATTGGTAGTTGGCTAGACTTCGGGCTAACACCAAGTGTCCTCTCAGGCACCTACCTACTTTAGAGTTAGCTATTACCTTTGATATATACAACTTAAGCCACCAAAGCTGTGTAGGCAGTAACCTAACTAAGTTTGTTAATACACTTTTTAAATAATCTCTTAATTTTAGAATACGTTTGGATTTACAGAAAAGTTTCTGAGAGCTGGTAGACTTTTTAATATCACAGCAACAAAAATAGACACACAAAATACACATATACCAGCAAACTGTGCAGGGCGTCTAAAAAGCCAAATCAATCCAATATTTGGTTAAGCAATAGATTGTACAAGTATGTTCTTCCTCTCCTACTGCATTTTAAAGTATGTTCTTCCTCTCCTACTGCATTTTAAAGCTGAGAAATGATGCGGAAACTAATCAGGAGAGAGCTGAACACTTTCACCCACCCACTGGAAAATGTAGCACAACTTTAGTTGTCTCCCTGATTTTTTAAAACATAAACTCATTCTACAACTTATATTTCAAAAATAATGATATTTATTTGTTTACTAAAGATTAAGAAAATGCTGCTTCTAGAATAAAGTGAAGAGGTAAATGATTACTTCTTTAGGGATGATGGAGAGGATGGTAATAACAACTTAAGTGCTAAACATCTGTGTGCAGTCCTTTCCAAACTGATCAACTGCAAGGATTGGCATACAGAATGACACCTAAATCTTTGTCGACAGTATTTTTTTAAAAACACATTTCACTAAAAAACGGCGACGGACTTCTCCTCAATAGCAGTTTAAACTATAAACTCAGATACAAATATCCTTTCTTCTGAAAAAACAAAAGCAAAACAAAACAAAACACTTAATTGACTCCTCACAGTAACCTGGTGTCATTTTTCTCTAACAGAACGCAGGAAACTGGGAAACAGGAAGGTCTGGTTCCTTCAGAAAATTGCAAACAAAATCCCTCTCCTGGGACCGCGCAGGAAGGAATCTGGCACTTCGCCCTACCTGCATCTCACCACCACCTGGATGTTCTTCCCCTTTTCATCTTTCGCAGATGAATTCAGCAGAGACGCCACTGTCCCCTAAGAAGGCCGGGTCGTGGACTGGGGCGAAGTGGGGCCTGGAGCGGCTCGGCTCGCGGACCTGGATGCCCTCCTCCCCTGCCGGGTGCTGGCGTGCCCGCGGAAATGGCTATCGCCCAGGAACCGTGACTGACGGTGAGGTCTGCCCCGCACTAGCCCGAGCCTTCCAGTCACAAATCTAGTCTCTGTCCCAAGCCCAGGAAACCGAGCAACCACTCCGGGGGCCTCACTTTTAAACATGAGCCGATTGGCCTGGCCAATGGCAGCGCTGGCGCGCAAAGCACCATGGGATGCTGTGTCGTCACCAGACCCCGCCCCGGGGCGTGGCCTGCGGAAAAGCTGGTCCTTTGGTGCCAGCCTGGAACTGGTAGTCTAGTGGGAAACTGTCCCTGAGTAGTGAATGAATGTCTCTAGGCCAGAGTTTCCTCATCTGCAGAATGGGACTGATAGCAACTGTCTCAGACAGTTGTGTGAAAATTAATGAGCCAGTGAAGGTAAATAGTTTAGGCTCGAACAACCATGTAAGTGCTCGGGAAACCTAGCCGTGATTGTAAATGATATTAGAGAACTGTAAGATAGTGCTATGGAAGCACTGAAAAGAGAGGTCCAAAGCAAGCCCCTTTCTCGCAGGAAGCGTCCAGAATCCTCTTGAAGAATAATTAGGAAACGTTAAGGCTACCTTGGGTACTAAATCATGATGAAAAAGACACTGAATGTTACTTTAGGACTATGAATTTATCCCTTGAGTGATGAGAACTCCTCCTCGCCAAATGATTCCAAGCAAGAAAGCAAGGTCAGATTTGCGTTTTTCTGACCACGGTCCTGCAGTAGCTGTTGCAGGCTCAATCTACGTGGCGCAGCATCCCGCAGGCCTCTCAAAGAGGTTGCGCAAACGCCTGCGGCCATCAGCCTACAACTCCCTGCAGGCAGTGCTACCGGCTGGTCTCCCGCTCAGTGACCGCTTGCTTCTGTAGGAGTACTCTGGGCATTTGGGCGGTGTTTACGGTTACTCGACCAGATTAGATGTGGGTCGCAGACCCAGGAAATAAAGAATCATGGGCCTGTGCTATACTCGGCCTTGGGAACTTCTCTTTGGGACCGTCCTTAGCCCACAGGAACCTAGGTATCTTTGTAGTTTCCTAAGTGATGATGTGATGATGGCCAGATGGGGTGGAAATTTTGCAGGACTCCTTAAGTGTTCCTCTGCTTATTAACCTACCTTCTTCCCCCAAGGAATCGACACATCTACAGCTTAGATGAACGGTCATCTCATCTTGCATAGCCGGTTGTCTACTGATATCTCCTCTTAGTTGGCTCACCAGCATCTGAATGAACCTATCCAAAATGGAACTCTTCACCCTAACCCCCCTTACCTCCCCCCTGATCTTCCTCCTTTAGACACGTAGTTCTAACCAGACCTTTGATTCCTTTGTTCTCCTTGTCCATTGCAGACCTGTTGGTTTTATCACTTCTGCCCTCCACTCTAGTCCAAGTCTCTTTTATCTCTACCCTGAATAACTATGCTTAATAAACTCCTTAACAGGTAATTTTCAGCTTTGTAGTGAACGCTGAATACCCTTTACTGTGAATAAAGGAGAATTATCAAAGATGGGCAGTATGTCTTGCCCTACTTAGATACACTATTTGAACTCCTCCTCTGGTTTAAAAAAGTGCAGGGCCCAGTGATGACCCTCTGTGTAATGAATGTGGCCTGCCTTCAAAGTGGTTGGAATGGATTGAGATGCCACGAGAGTATAGCCAGTAAAAAGGGGTGTAATTGAGAGGGTCAGAAGTCTGGGCAGTGTATTTGAGGAGCACGGTTGTGGGGCAAAGATGTGGGGGGGTGGGGGGCAGCGGTCTGGGCTAGCCTTTGAAGGAAAGGTGTGTGGGGATGGGTGTAATATTTCCTGGGTGTGCAGGTTTGTCTGTGCTGGGTGCACAATGAGCAGATTAGTCAGAGCCTTAAAGAATTTCCTTCTGGAATTAAGAGGAAACAAGTACTGTGCTATAAAAAGTACGATGAGGTTAGCCTGCCTGGCCTTTGGATTTGAGTTGGGCTCTTTCTAGTGAATAAAAGGTAGGGAGCCATTAAGAGTTTTTGAGGTGGGAAGGGATCTTCATGAAGACTGCTAGTTTAGGATTTAATTTGTTGGCTGTGTGCAGGATTGTAACAGAGTTGAAACTGGTTGGGACTTAGTCTTTACTGCCTGAACTAGGAGAGTAGTAATGGTTCTAAAGGAGGCCAAATGCAAATGAAGAATCTGTGGAACTTTTCCCTTTTCTGTTTCCCACTACACCACAGATTCCACTACAACATACAGAAAGATCCCTGAGTTGAGAGAGGGAAGTCGGGGTGCTGAACACAGACAGGGTACCTCCCTGGGCCTCCTACATGTAAGAACACTTTTTAAAATTATTGCTAATAGGTTGTACAGAATTTGTGATTTTTAAAGAAAGCATCAATTTTAAGTTTACACAACTACAAATTTTTAAGTTCTACTTATAATTTGAGAGTCTTTGTATTTTCTTCTCCTGTTTTTCACTTTCACTGATGAAGCCCAGGGTGTGGGTTGAAGAACAAGAACTTCAAAATAAAGTGGTTCTCAGAGAGGGAAATTGGAGATTCAAAGCACAATAATTGAGATCATCCATCTAGAAAGCTCTTCACTAGAAATTACTGGCTGAGGCTTGTAAGGAAAATGCAGGTCCAGTCAAAGGGGTCATGGTGTAGTTTTAGGAAGGAACATACTAACATCTGAAGTTACCATATATTTAAATCTTAAGGAAGGTAATCGATCCTACTTTGCGTAATAGGAATATGTTAAAAGATACAGTTATACAGCTGTTTACTGGAAGAACTGGGATTTAACCCATGTCTGTATGGTGCCAGAGCATGAGCTCTGAACTGTTATTTTATCCTGCCTCTGAACTGTGGTATTGGAGAAGACTCTTGAGAGTTCCTTGGACAGAAGGAAGATCAAACCAGTCAATCCTAAAGGAAATTAACCCTTAATATTCATTGGAAGGATTGATGCTGAAGCTGAAGCTCTGATATTTTGGCCACCTGATGCGAAGAGCTGACTCATTGGAAAAGACCCTGATGCTGGGAAAGATTGAAGGCAGGTGGAAAAGGGGGCGACAGAGGATGAGATGGTTGGATGGCAGCACTGACTCAATGGACATGCTGCTGCTGCTGCGTCGCTTCAGTCGTGTCCAACTCTGTGCGATAGATGGCAGCCCACCAGGCTCCCCCGTCCCCGGGATTCTCCAGGCAAGAACACAAGTGGGTTGCCATTTCCTTCTCCATTGCGTGAAAGTGAAGTAGCTCAGTCGTGTCGGACTTTCTGCGACACCATGGGCCGCAGCCTACCAGGCTCCTCTGTCCATGGGGTTTTCCAGGCAAGAGTACTAGAGTGGGTTACCATTGCCTTCTCTGCGATGGACATGAGTTTGACCAAACTCCAGGAGAGAGTTAAGGACAGGGAAGCCTGGTCTGCTGCAGTCCTTGGGGTCTCAAAGAGTTGGACACTACTTAGTGACTGAACAACAACTGCCAGTGTTTGGACTTTTCTTTTCTGTTCTAACCTCTTGAGAAAGAGGTGGTCTTAAGACATTTATATAAGATCAGTTCATTTAGAAAGCAGCCTCGTTGTTCCCTTTGTAGCCATATTGGATAAGTTGGGACTCTGCCAAATTATCTTAACCTGGGGGAACCTGCAGGTCATAGCCCAGTCACTGGCAACCACTTGAAACACCTGAGCGTCAATCATCTCACTTTACCAGTAGCTCTATTTGCATTTCTCTGTTCTACAGGCTTAAGAAACAATGGTATGCAAGGTGGGACTACCTATTGAGATTCAGACTTTTAAACCACTTTCAACCAAAGCAATGACTTTTTAACAGTTTAAAAGGACAGGATGCCCTTGAATATCTTTGGCCACACACTTAAAAAGTTGCATTCTACTATCTGCCTTAAAGGTTAGAGTTGGGCATGGTCTCATTAGGTAGTAATGTGGGGAGCAGAAACTCACTGTATGTTTCCTTGAGAATTGGTTTCCTTTCCATTTTTGGTTTGGTGTTTTAGCTCTCCTAAATCAGGTACCACAGGCTCAGCCTACCTTTCAGCCAGGATGATAAGGCTAAAGCACTCTCCTTACATAGCGTTAGCTCCTTTAAGGTATGTTGGGTTCTGGAGGCTCGGGTAGGGTATTCCTAATTGGCTTGTCTTTGCCCTCACTCTTTTCTGACTGTTCATTCAGCCTTACTTAAGTATCAATATTCTGTAGTGATCATTCACTGTGCTCAGTGCTGTGGGGATGCAGGGACAGCAGATCAATTCTGTCCTCAAGGAGCATTCAGTCAAATTGGATTGAGTAGTTTCACTCCTTCATCTCTGACATTTTACTGAACATCTCTACTTTTGTGTTCTGTTCCTTCTTTCAGTTTATTTTGAAAAGCAACTCAGTAGTATTATAACAGTGTTCTTTTAAAATGGTACTTGTAAAATTCTTGTAGAGTTAAAAGCTATAACAGCTTTTATTCCTCCCAAAGAACTATGTATTAAATATTTTCTCTTTGCCTATTAAGAATATGTTACTTAAAAAGAAGTGTGACTCACGAGCTGTTCCCTGAGGGGAAGCTATCACACTGCCTGACTTTTATCCCATGAATGAATCAGTGGTCTTCCTTCAAAGCTGGTTTTCTCTGTTGATTTTCCTAGTTTTGCATATGTTGATGTTATCATTACTTAGTTTAGCTTGAAAATTGGAGTAATCTTTGAATCTCTTTCCCCTTCACTGCCAGCATCCAGCCTCGGCAGGATCCAGGGGGTACCCTCGGGATGAACGGCGTCAGTGAGAGAAGACACAAGAGACCAGCCTTGATGGGGCCAAGTCTGTGAGGGAGAGAGAGAGAAAGAGAGATGGAGGGAGAGAGTGTCCAGATGGGGGGTGCAGCAGAGTCTGGCAATGCTTTATTTTTTACCATAGCTTTTATACCCTAAGTTAGTACATTTCTAAGGGGAAGATAGTTTAACATTACATCAGCTTGTTCTTCATGAAACCAGAGTGTTTTCTGCATACTTCTTTGTTTATAAGGGTCTTGTACATTATCTTCTGGCTTTGGGGCCTATTAACATTTTATGCAAGTCAGGTGAATGTAAACCTATTTTCTGTTTCTATGGTGACCTTAACAGAAAAGTTACAGTCTCATAGGGCAACAGTACAGCATGTCACAACATAGTAGAAGTATAACCTTGTTAACATAAAAGTCAATTCTTCTGCAGAAGTTGTCAGTTGAATTTATCTAAGAGGTTTACCCCACACAGACTCTGCGGCTTCAGTGAGGCAGCCTCTGCCTAGCACTCCTGGCTGACAATTAACAACCATCTCATTATTACTACACTAGGGCTAGGCTCTTATTTTTCTAGATCTTTAACTATATTAAAAATGGTTTCCATAACACAACCTTATCACATTAAGAGCAAAAACACAGCATGCAAATGTTAACCCAATAACCACTTTTAGAATAATTTTTCCTGTGTATTCTAATAGGGCTTCCTCACTCCCTGAAGGGCTCTATGTCTATGAGGGCCTTTACATGATCAGGTTCTTTATGCTATTTTATGATTAAGGTATTATAAGCAGTCATGCACATTAGTACCAAGGGCATAAACGCATTTGCCAAACAAACTAAAATACCAGCAAAGGAGTTTAAATTAAAATACTCCTTTCACCCTGGATAATCTCATAAGATACCACCACCTGGGAAACTTATTGATTAAAGTTCTAAATTGATTCTTATTTGAGAAGAGATTGGGGAAGGCCTTCTGCCTGTGTCACAGAAATTAAGGATTAGTCTATTGAAGCAAGCATCAGAAAGACAGATATCATTTTTAAGGTGAGTGCTAGGGGCAGCTTTTCAGCATCCCTGAAAACCTGATCTGCCTTGCCTGTCAGATTTTCTCCTCATGACCTTATCATGGGTGGGATCTCGTGTGTTGGCTCCCGGCACTTCACTGCCTAGTCCCAAGATCAGACTCTTGAATCTTTCATCCTAAAGTTTCTTGCAGTAAACTTTATCATCCATCAGAATTGTAGTTCAGACCATACTAAATCTTCTGTGACATCTCACAGCTACAAGTTTTATAACTTATTTTTTTCCAGCCTCCTGTCTCTCTATTGTAGATCCTTATCATCATATTCAGTTCAGTTCAGTCTTTGCGACCCCATGAACCACAGCATGCCAGGCCTCCCTGTCCATCACAAACTGCCAGAGTTTACCCAAACCCATGTCCATTGAGTCAGTGATGCCATCCAACTATCTCATCCTCTATCGTCCCCTTCTCCTCCTACCCTCAATCTTTCCCAGTAGCAGAGTCTTTTCAAATGAGTCAGCCTTTCACATTAGGTGGCCAAAGTATTGGAGTTTCAGCTTCAACATCAGTCCTTCCAATGAACACCCAGGACCGATCTGCTTTAGGAAGGACTGGTTGGATGTGCTTGCAGTCCAAGGGACTCTCAAGAGTCTTCTCCAACACCACAGTTCAAAAGCATCAATTCTTCGGTGCTCAGCTTTCTTTATAGTCCAAGTCTCATATTCATACATGACTACTGGAAAAACCATAGCCTTGATTAGATGGACCTTTGTAGACAACATAATGTCTCTGCTTTTTAATATGCTATCTAGGTTGGTCATAACTTTCCTTCCAAGGAGTAAGCATCTTTTAATTTCATGGCTGCAACCACCATCTGCAGTGATTTTAGAGCCCCCAAATATAAAGTCAGCCACTGTCCCCACTGTTTCCCCATCTATTTGCCATGAAGTGATGGGACCAGATGCCATGAAAGTTTTCTGAATGTTGAGCTTTAAGCTAACTTTTTCACTCTCCTCTTTCACTTTCCTCAAGAGGCTCTTTAGTTCTTCTTCACTTTGTGCCATAAGGGTGGTGTCATCTGCATATCTGACATTATTGATATTGCTCCTGGCAATCTTGATTCCAGCTTGTGCTTCTTCCAGCCCAGCATTTCTCATGATGTACTCTGCATAGAAGTTAAACAAGCAGGGTGACAATATACACCCTTAACGTACTAGTTTTCCTATTTGGAACCAGTCTGTTGTTCCATGCCCGGTTCTAACTGTTGCTTCCTGACCTGCATACAGGTTTCTCGGGAGGCAGGTCAGGCGATCTGGTATTCCCATTTCCTTCAGAATTTTCCACAGTTTATTGTGATCCACACAGTCAAAGGCTTTGGCATAGTCAATAAAGCAGAAATAGATGTTTTTCTGGAACTCTCTTGCTTTTTCGATGATCCAGCAGATGTTGGCAATTTGATCTCTGGTTCCTCTGCCTTTTCTAAAACCAGCTTGAACATCTGGAAGTTCACAGTTCATGTATTGCTGAAGCCTGGCTTGAAGAATTTCGAGCATTACTTTATAGCATGTGAGATGAGTGCAAATGTGTGGTAGTTTGAGCACTCTTTGGCATTGCCTTTCTTTGGGATTGGAATGAAAACTGACCTTTTCCAGTCCTGTGGCCACTGCTGAGTTTTCCAAATTTGCTGACACGTTGAGTGCAACACTTTCACTGCATCATCTTTCAGGATTTGAAATAGCTCAACTGGAATTCCATCACCTCCACTAGCTTTGTTTGGAGTGATGCTTCCTAAGGCCCACTTGACTTCACATTCCAGGATGTCTGGCTCTAGGTGAGTGTGAGTGATCACACCATCATGATTATCTGGGTCGTGAAGATCTTTTTTGTATAGTTCTTCTGTGTATTCTTGCCACCTCTTCTTAATATCTTCTGCTTCTGTTAGGTCCATACCATTTCTGTCCTGTATTGAGCCCATAGGCTTCTTCATAGAAACTGTGCAAACCAGAGGACAATGCAGTGACATTTTTAATGTGCTGAAAGAAAATAACTGCCAAACCAGAATTATACAGACGATGAAATATCTTTCAAAAATGAAGACAAAGAATATTTTAGAAAACAAAAGTGACAGAATTCATTACCAGCAGTCCTATACTGTAAGAAATATTAAAGGAAGCTCTTCAATAAGAGTGTTTTAGAGAATATGGTATCATACACAAAGACAAATCTATAAAAATAAACAAAGATCTTTGGAAATGGTTAAAATGAAAATAAATAGAAAGACATTCCTATTTTTAATCTCTCCAAAGATAATTATCTTTCAAGATGAAATACAGTAACAATGGATTGTGGTTTTATTGGAAATATAAGAGTAAAATGAAAACCACAGAAAAGATGAGAGAGAATAATTAGAAGTATGCTGTTGTTAGGTTCTGAAGCTATATATGATTCAGTATAATTTTTTGAGGGCAGATTATGATTAGTTCAATATACACACACACATATATATATATATGTATGTATATATGTGTATATATATGTATATATATATACACACACACATATATATGTATATATTTAGTAAGCCTTTGGGAAGAAAACTAAAGTTTTAATGGAGATAAAATGGACTCATAAAAACATTTAATTATTTCTAAAGGAGGTAGAAATAAAGGGGAAAAAAAACATAATTATTAAGGAAATGCAAATCAAAACTACAATAAAGTATCACCTCACACTGATCAGAATGGCCATCATCAGAAAGTCTACAAACATTAAGAAAGAGAAAGCTGGAGTTGTAAATCAACTATACCTCAATTTTTAAAGATTCCCTGGAGAAGGGAATGACTACCCACCCCACTGGGCTTCCCCGGTGGCGAGGCAAGAGACATAACAGAGGTGGGTTCGATCCCTGGGTTGGAAAGATCCCCTGGAGGAGGGCATGGTAACCTACTCCAATATTCTTGCCTGGAGAATCCCACGGGCAGAGGAGCAATGGGCTACAGTCCGTAGGGTCGCAAAGAGTCCGACACGACTGAAGGGACCAACACTTTCACTTTAAGGAATGTCACCAAGAATAAAAAGGGACCAAAAAAAGGGAGGGGGGGACAATACTGATAAAGGCGTTGATTCATCAAGTATAACAATTCTAAATATATATGTACTTCACAGCACAAGTGGATCACCTGGTAAAGAATCCGCCTGCAATGTGGGAGACCTGGATTCGATCCCTGGGTTGGGTAGATCCCCTGGAGAAGGGAAAGGCTATCCACTCCAGTGTTCTGGCCTGGGGAATTCCATGGACAGTATAGTCCGTGGGGTCACAGCGTCAGATAGGACTGAGCGACTTTCACTTTCACTTTCATAGCACAAGTGCTAGAAGTAGAAAGAACTGAAAGGAGAAATTTTTAAATTTACAATTATAGTTAGAGAGTTCAGCATTTTTTTTTTTTTTCTGGCTGCCTTGAGTGCTTGTGGAATCTTAGTTCACTAGACCCCGTGGCAGTGAAAGCACAGAATCTTAACCACTGGACCACCAGAGAATTTCTGAGACTTTTAACATTTTAATTAACAGAAGCACCACACAGAGGATTACTAATGTTATAGAAGACCTGCAACCCTATCAATCAACTTGGCCCTACTGACATTTACCAAGAAAATTATCCAATGATAGAATATATTCAAGTTTAATATTTAATATTTTACTTAGACTTTACTTATCAAAGTCTAATATTAGAGTCTTGACTACCTCCCCGATAATCAAAGAATCTTTGACTGTTTTAACTCCTCCTAACTTTCTTCCATCTTATGTGTTATTCTTGAGGGTGTTTAGATTCTTATAAGACACTGTTATTGTTTTACAGTGGTAATTTACCTTTCTGATGCATTTCTATTTTTTATTGTTCTTTATTCTTTCCTACATCTCTGAGAGGCCATTTGATATCAATTTATTTTTGCCTAAAGAACAGCCTTTAGTGTTTCCTTTAGTGCCAAATTGGTGATGGCAAAAATCAATTTTCATTTCTTAGACACATAAAAAGCCTTTAATGCACCATCATTCCTAAAAAATATTTTCATTGTGGTGGCAATCAGTTATTTTGTTTCAGCAGTTTAATTATCCCTACTGTTTTTACTTCCTTATTTCATTTATCCTTTTAGCAGTTTGCCTTTGGTGTACCTAGGTGTGATTTTGCACTTATCCTGTTCAGGATTATAAAGCTTTAGTCCTATTCTCTCTTCTTCCTTGTGAGGCACTAGTTATGTGCACGTTTAATCTCTTCACCATGGCCTGTTTCTTTCATGTTTCTTATCCTTTCGTCTTGCTATGCTTCAGTGTAGCGATTTTCTTCCAACCTATCATCCACTCTTTTTAAACTATGTATTTATTTGGCTGCACTGGGTCTTAGCTGCAGCCTACTGGATCTAATTTCCTGACCGGGGATCAAAACCCGGACCACCTGCACTGGGAGCACCAAGTCCCAGCCACTGGACCACCAGGGAAGTCCCTATCATCTACTTTTTAAAACTCTCTTAACGAGGTCTACTCAGCAACTAAACCCATTCCCTGTGTTCATAATTGATTATATCTTTTCAGTTCTAGAATTTCAATTGATTCTCTGTAAAATAACTTCCAGTTTTCATCCAAAATATTTCATTGTGTCTATAAATTCTTTAAATGTTTGATTTTAAAATATCTTGTTTGACATGAAAAGATGCTCAACATCACTCATTATTAGAGAAATGCAAATCAAAACCACAATGAGGTACCATGACACGCCAGTCAGGATGGCTGCTATCCAAAAGTCTACAAGCAATAAATGCTGGAGAGGGTGTGGAGAAAAGGGAACCTCTTACACTGTTGGTGGGAATGCAAACTAGTACAGCCACTATGGAGAACAGTGTGGAGATTTCTTAAAAAACTGGAAATAGAACTGCCATATGACCCAGCAATCCCACTTCTGGGCATACACACTGAGGAAACCAGATCTGAAAGAGACACGTGCACCCCAATGTTCATCGCTGCACTGTTTATAATAGCCAGGACATGGAAGCAACCTAGATGCCCATCAGCAGATGAATGGATAAGGAAGCTGTGGTACATATACACCATGGAATTTTACTCAGCCGTCAAAAAGAATTCATTTGAACCAGTCCTAATGAGATGGATGAAACTGGAGCCCTTTATACAGAGTGAAGTAAGCCAGAAAGATAAAGAACATTACAGCATACTAACACATATATATGGAATTTAGAAAGATGGTAACGATAACCCTATATGCAAAACAGAAAAAGAGACACAGAAATACAGAACAGACTTTTGAACTCTGTGGGAGAAGGTGAGGGTGGGATGTTTCAAAAGAACAGCATGTATACTATCTATGGTGAAACAGATCACCAGCCCAGGTGGGATGCATGAGACAAGTGCTCGGGCCTGGTGCACTGGGAAGACCCAGAGGAATCGGGTGGAGAGGGAGGTGGGAGGGGGGATCGGGATGGGGAATACGTGTAAATCCATGGCTGATTCATATCAATGTATGACAAAACCCACTGAAATGTTGTGAAGTAATTAGCCTCCAACTAATTAAAAAAAAAAAAAAAGAATATTGATGAAAAATAAATAAATAAATAAATTCAAGGATAAAAAAAAAAAAAAAAAACCTAGGTCTCCTGCATTGCAGGCAGATTCTTTACTGTTTGAGCCACCAGGAAAGTCCAGCTTATTTTTAAAGGAGTATAAACAGCTGGGGTTTATGGCACACGATGTATACAACATATGTTTACATTGTCATGTTTCTTTGGGAAAAGTTTTCAATTAGCAATAATCACGCCTCGGATAAACCTCATTGACTATGATACTGCCACTGCGCAAAGCTGTCATGTTTCTTTAAGAACATTTTGCTATCAGTTCTGCCTACAATGTTAATGCCTTTATGATTCAAGTACTTCTTCTTTAACAAATGATAGGACTCACTTTATATTTTCCATGGCTTTTATTTTTAGGTCAAAATCACATAAAATGAATAATTGTGAGAATTACAGTGGTGATCTTACAATGTATACAAATATCAAATTGTTGTACAACTAAACTAATATGTGCCAATTATACCTCAAAATTTTTAATTAAAAAAATAACTCCATGGCATTTAGTATATTCACAGTGTTGTACAACCACCACATCTACCTGGCTCCAACACATTTCCAACATCACAAAAGTCCACATTCGCTAAGCAGTCGCTCCCTTTCCCCCAACTCAAAACAACCTTGGCAACCACCAATCTGTTTCTATGAATTTACCTATCCTGGATATTTCATACAAATTAAACATACAATATATGAATTTTTGCATCTGACTTCTTTCACTTAGCATTTTTTTCAAGGTTTATCCACACAGTAGCAGGTCTCAGCACTTCATTATTTTTATGGCTAAGTAATAATCCATTATATGTATTTTATTTGTCCATTTTATGTTGATGGACACTTCGATTGTTTATAGCATTTACAGTACTAACATGAACATCTGTGTACAAATGTGTGTGGATAAATTGTTTCTTTTCTCTTGGATAGCTATCTAGGAGTAGATTTGCTGGGTCAAATGGTAATTCTACACTTACCTTGTTTAGGAACCACCAAGCTCTTTTTAAACAGTGGCTGACAATTTTCATTCCCATAAGCAGTATATGAGGGTTTCCACTGACCGTCTTCACCAGCACTTATTAGTTTTTGTTTTGGGTGGCACTGTGCAGCAGGCAGGATCTGAGGTTCCCCAACCAGGAATCTAACCTGGGGCCCCCTGTGGTGAAAGTGCAGTGTCTTAGCCACTGGACCAACAGGGAAGTTATTTTGTTGTTTTTGTCTTTGTTATTTTGTTTTTACAACAGCTATTCTTGTGGATGTGAAGCGATATCTCACTGTGGTTTTGATTTGCACTTTCCTGAAAACTACACTCTTGCTGCTTTCAAGATTCTGTCTTCAGTTTTAACAGTTCAGTTATAATGTGTCTTGTGGATCTCTTGAGTTTATATATACTGTTTGGACTTGTTGAGCATCTTGGATATGCAGGTTTAAGTGTTTTAGCAAATCTGAGAAGTTTTCAGCCACTATTTCTTCAAGTATTCTTTCTGCTCCTTTCTTTCTCCATCCTTCTGGTACTTCCTTTTTGCAAATGTTATGTTTCATTATGTTCTACAGGTCTCTTAATTTCTATTTGTCCTTCATTCTTTTTCCCTCCTGCTTCTTCAACTGGACAATTTCAACTGACTTAGCTTCAGGTTTACTGGCTTTCAATTGCCTGTTCATATTGGAAGCCTCTAGTGATTTTTTTTCACTTCAGTTACTTTCTAGCTCCAGATTTGTATGGTTCCTTTTTACAGTTTCTTCACTGATATTCTCTATTTCTTGAGACAACTTACTGGATTCCTTTAGCTCTGTGAGCATATTTGAGACAGTTGATTGAAAGTCCAAAGTTTATGCTCCCTCTGTTAATTTCTTTTGTGAATGAGCCATACTTTGCATAATTCCCAGTTTTTTGTTGAAAACTGAACATTTGAATATTATAATATGGTAAGTTTGGCAATCAGATTCTTCATGCCTCCTGGTTTGTTTTTGTTCCTGCTGTGAACTGTAGCAGTTTAGTGACTTTTCTCAACATTTTTGTAAAGTCTCACTTGACTTTTCTTTGAAGACTTTTTGGCTTGTATTCAGCTAGTATTGACAGATTTCCTTGAATGCCAGTGGCAAATATATATATATAAGACAAGAATTAAAAGAAAACAAAAGGGAAAAAAACCTCCTCCCAGTCTTTGTAGAGTGGCTATATTGGAGCATTCCTTTAGTGCTTAGCTAGATCATTTTAAAATCTGCTTAGCCTTTACTTCCTACTTGTGCTGAGCCCAGAGTTCAGCCAGCAGTGAACACTTAGGTCTTCTCAAAGCATGCAACTTGCCCTAAACATAGATTGGCTTTCTCAGTTCCCTAGTATACACTGTTGTTTTTGAACATCTTGATTTCCCTAGGAAATTCTCTCTCATTATTTCCTCTCAGGTTTTGGGCACACCTTTATTTACCTCAACTGTAATCTTTTGCCAAACATGGCAGCAGGTTATTTGCCTAATATTTTCGAGAAATGCCTACCATTTTCCAACCTGAGTTCAGAGTTAGCCGAAACAAAGGAAAGTGCCTTGCTTCAGTCCTTCATGCTGGCCTAAACAGATTTCAACAACTTTTGGGGACTAAAACTGCCTCAGCTTCTCCAGGACCAGGGAACAAGGTCCCACTCTGAGAACCATGGGCTTCTGCCTGTCTTCAAGACTACCACAGAGCTGGGAAGGGGGATGGATGAAGGGCAAGTAAAACGCCAAAAGGCTTTCCTAATTTTTAGGTTACTCTGTTCCTGATGCAACATTTGCTTGGTTCTATAAACTTCTGTTTTTCCAAGATATGACAAAATTATTTCTGAATATTTTCATCTCTGAGGAGGAATGATGGGTCCTTGAAGCTACCTACTCTTTTTGCTGAGGGCTACTTTTTGAGTGCTTCACACCATATATTAAAATGTACTGAGTTAATTAAAGGCTCTAGCTGTTAAAATTCTCCTGATTTATTTTTACTTTTGTAGGCTGTTCAACCAGCAGCATTAGCATTCCTAGATAACCTTAAAACAGTTTGGGAATGAGATGACTTAAGCTGGACTTCAGGCCCTGTGAGGGCCAATCTGTTTCTCCTTCATCTCACACTAAGGTGTAGCCCTGTGGAGTGCAACTGAAAGCTGGGATGTTTACCAAGGCCTTTCTTCCTTGCTAGTACCTGTGCAGAAGTTTATTTTAGGAGTTTTAATACAACTTGCTTAACTCTGTAAACATACCCACTGCAAAGTAAGAAATAATGAGACAAGCAAGTTAATGTAGAGATCAAGCTTATTAATCATGGATATACCAAGGGTAGCTTATTTTTATTAGATATTATTCATAGCTAGCGTGTTGACATCTGATTTTGCAGAGAAATTATAAGATCATTTTTATTAAGATAATTAATACTCTGCAAGGCAAATTGAGTTCCTTGAAGCAGCACATTTTCTAATTCTCCAACAGGGCTTGGTTTTACTTAGTTATCAAAATCAAACTCTGAATTTCTACAGTTAATTTGATGTGGGCACAAAATTTATTCTTTGCATATATTCTAAGTGCTCTGGTTCTTGATGCTGAAACGTCCCAACTTCCAGAAATTTGGCTGCTAGATCAAACAAAATATAAGGGACCTTCAATTAAGGGTTAAGATTTCAGTAGAGAAAAATATATACATACATATTTTATTATATACAAAGAACAACAAAAAGTTTCACCAAGTAAACAAAAGAATATAAATTACACTCATAATCAATAGCTTCAAAAAGCCTTTAAGTCAGTGTGACCTTCTGCACAAGATATAGGCCTCAAAATGGGGTCACACAGCCATTAATCAGAACTCAGGGTTTTCCTCCCATAATAGCAATCTATATTCTGGAGAGGATAGCTTTTTGTGAACTCTGTAGGGGCTAATGTGTTAGGCCTCATAAAGGAATGAAATGCTTTTTCACATCTGGGGGGAAACAAAAATATTGACGGGCTATTTCCAGGGTTATGTTTACTGTTGACAGTGATTTTAGAGATAACCACAGAAAAGTGTCAAAGATTTCTAGATAAAACTCTGGCTATCTCATAACAACAATGGATAGATACTATTTTCTAGCTCTACAAATGGTTTGGTGACAAATAAAAAGGGAGAAAGTGAGCTGAGCAGGCAGAATGAAAAAGTCTAGGGAAGCAGGCAAGGAGAGATAAACATAATTCAATCATAGCAAGAAGAGAAAGGATATGGCCTTCCTAAAACCAAGTGCTAGTGATATTTACCCATATAAGTTCAAGCCTAAAAGAACACTGCAGCGTCTATCTATCTGCTATTTAGTAATATACAAGAAAATATTTTTCATTTGTTCTAAAAGATCTATTTTATATCAAAAGCTAGAAATACATATTTACTCCATGAATATCCCAAATGAAATCCAACTTAACATAGAGGAAACTACAGCAATGACAGAAAAATAGGCAGACAGTAAATTCAACTACATTTAGAGTACTGCCTTGATATTTTCTACTCGTTTTCAATCTACCCACAAGGCTCAAGTTCTGGGGCTACAGGTTTTATTTTTCATTCTCCTTAAAAAGTGAAGTCACCAATCCTCAAGTTAACTAAACTTGTTCTGTGCTCGCAGAGGTGATCTGCTCTCATCAGATCTCTCTGCGATCTCTCCTGCTTTAGACTCTCCAGTGGGCCAGCACATCTCTTTGCTTTGTCTTTCCCATGTGATTTTCTAAGCTGTGGATTTAAGGGAGAAAAACGCGACACATATTAATCATATTCTATTTTCAAAATTCTCTGGGATATAGGGAAGAAATTAGGTGTGGAAAACTTTAAATACTCAGCACAAATTTGAGCCAACACTTTGCCTGGAAAGCAGAAATGAATGCCTTCTTATTTTATCACCAAGTGGGGGGTGTGTGTGAGAAGGAAATGTTAATTTTCTGTATGGTTTTCCAGAAAAATAATTACAGATTTACTGTAGGGCCATGGTTACCAACAGGGAGGCTTGTGCCTCTTGGGACATTGGCTTCTGTCTGCAGACGTTTTTGGTTGTTAAAACTGAGGGACACTGCTAGCTTTCGGTGGAGAGGAGCAAGGGAAGCTGCTGATAAACACCACACAATACACAGGCCAGGTCACACAACAAAGAACTAGCCAAAATGCCAACAGTGCTGCTGCTGGAAATCTTGCTCTAGGGAAACAAAGATGGGCTACTGTACCAAAATGGCAATTCTGGGACTTCCCTGGCAGTCCAGGGGTTAGGACTCTGTGCTTTCACTGCCAGAGCCAGGGTTCAATCCCTGGTCAGGGAACTAAGATCCCACAGGCTGCAAGATGTAGCCAAAAAAAAAGAGGTAATTCTATTTTAAGCATAGATCTACAGGCTATCTCAAGATACTTTTTATTTAACCTATATTTTATCTTTTAAAAAACTTATTTCATGTTTCTCATTTGGAAATACTTCATTGGAATCCTTGAACTTGCCCTTAGAAAGCTTTAGGTAACTGATGACTTTCCTTTCAGACCCACTCATCTATTCTTAGACAAATTGTAAAGCAACTTTAGAATTTCTAGCCTAGAAAACTTCCCCAAATCAGATAGACATGAGAGAACAAAATAATTTCTGGACTCTAGCTAGAGGTCTAAAATCCAATCCCAAGTCTTTTCTCGTACTGGAGGAACTTCCTTGCCATAACTGAACCACTAAGCCTGGCCTTCAGAACATCACATGCTGTAATGAAAGAATTTTCAAATAGGGATTAAGCAGTCACTGAAGTTCTCTTGGGCTTCCTTGGAGGCTCAGACAGTAAAGTTCTCTTAACTTTCCCTCTTTTCTTAATTTTATAAAATAGAAGAGAAGGTTGAGAAACAGAAATATATCTAGCGTTTTCTAATAGTAAAGAATAAAGCAAAAGGTAGGAAGATTTGGGGGATAAAATTGCCTTGATGCAGACAGAGGGGAATTTGATAGAATCTGAACTAGAAGTTTTAATAGCTTAATAGGAATGGAGAATCTTTAGATCATGGTGGAAGCATAGAGACATCAGAAACTGCCCTTCAACTATGATATAAAATGTAGACATCAACATCCTATGTAAGGAAATTCTTACTTCACAGACTCTGTCTAGGCTTATGCCTTTAAATGAGTGGGAAAAACTAGACAGTTTAGAGTGTCATACTCCCAAAAGTGGTGAAAAGGGGGAAGGAGAGGGCACAGGACGTAAATGTTCAAGATCAAGGCAGGTGAGAAGTGCAGGCTACCTGGGGGAATAGTTAATAGGAGAAAAGCCTCAGGCAGGAGACTCACTCATTAAACCAGAGAGGCATTCAGTCTCAATTTAAGTGTCTTAGTCTTCAAAGTCTGACTGTGGGCAGAGATAGGCTCCAGGACATCCACATCAAAGGTGGAGGAAAGAGCGAAATGACTGCTTTTGTTATCACTCTGAGTATGGAGGAAGCAGAAAAGGGGTAAGGATAACAACAGAGGATTACCAGCCAAGGATGGGATAAGTCAAATTTTGCTTTTATTTATCCTACCAAAAAAACCCTAATCAATTATCATACTTGTGTGAATTCTTTAAACCAGAAAAGTTAACAAGCCATCCCAATGGAATGACTAAAATACTTTTCCTGTTCCATCCATCAAGAGCAATGCCTTTATACTGAATAGTAAATGACAGATTTACGTTAGATGTGGAAAGGTTAGCTAACAAGATACAATTAGGTACCTGGAAAAATGGAACACCACCACTTGATGAACAATCCAAGCTAGTATCTACAGATGGTTCCCAAGTTACAGGTTCTTCAACAGTGAGCACCAGAACTGCATTTTCTTCATCCAAGTCCTAAAATAAGAAGCTAGATGAACTGATAAAACCCCAAAGCTTAAAAATCTTCACATGGTGGGGGCGGGGTTAAAAAAAAATCACACAAGGCAGTTTTCTTCTTTGAAAAATAACACAATGTCCATTATTTAAAAGTTAAATCTCAACAAAATTAGCAGAAAGTCTACAAAATAATAAAAATAATTCCTGTTATGTTTTCACATAGAGAGATGAAGGTGAAGTCGCTCAGTCGTGTCCGACTCTTTGCGAGCCCACGGACTGTAGACTACCAGGTTCTTCCATCCGTGGGATTTTCCAGGCAAGAGTACTAGAGTGGGTTGCCATTTCCTTCTCCAGAGGATCTTCCTGACCCAGGGATCTAACCCAGGTCTCCCGAATTGTAGGCAGACGCTTTACCATCTGAGCCCCTGGGGAAGTCTACATAGAGAAGGACCTATAATAAAATGTTAAATGTGATAACCTCAGAATAAAGAGATTACAGTTTACATTTTACTTTCTTCTTTGTTACTTTCCCATTTCCCAACTTTTCTATAATTACTATAGTTAAATGCACAGATTGTGGAGATTCTCTAGGTTCTACTTTCAGCTCCAGCCTTGTGATTTTGGACAAGGTAATTCTTAGTTTCCGCACCTGTTAAAATGGGGATAGCACTAGCATCACCTTATGGAGTTACTGAGAGAATTAACTGAGTAAATATATATATATGCAGAATGCTCAGAACAATGTCCAGCACATGAATAAACACAACATAAACACTGTCTAGCACTTCCCTGGTGGTCCAGTGGCTAGGAGTTCGCCTTGCAATGCAGGGACACCAGGTGGATCGCTGGTTCAGGAAGATCCTGCATGCCAAGGAGCAACTAAGCCCGTGTGCCCCAACTTTTGAAGACCATACACCTAGAGCGTGGCTCTTCGACAAGAGAAGCCACCGCAACTAGAGAGCAGCCCCTGATTGTCACAATTAGAGAGAGCCCTCATACAGCAACGATGACCTAGCACAGCCAAAATAAGTAATGCAATAAATAAATAAAGGTAAATTGAAAAAAAGTTTATGGAAGAGTTCTAAAATTATGAGGCCTAAAATAACTCTTACCTGGCTAGTCTCTTTGTTGTTTTCTGAATGGTTTAGCATCCTTAACAGCTCAGGCTGTTTCATTTTCAGCTGATCAAAGAGCTGTTGATGGGGCTGAGTTCTCACCAGTGTTTATGCGTACACATAATTTTTCCTCTGTGGGGTCATACCTTTAGTGGATGTAAGTGGTAAAAATTGAAATGTGGCATATGAGTAAAGGTTGTTTTTTTTTAAATTAAAGATAATTATTTTATAATATTGTACTGGTTTCTGCCATACATCAACATGAATCAGTCATAGTTATACATAAGTCCACTCCCTCTTAGACTACTCTCCCAGCATTTTTTTTAATGCTAAAACTTATACTTCCCAATAAGTCTTTGCCTTCCAAAAATATAACCACTGCCACATATGAGAATCAATTTTGTTTTCTGTCAGGCATAGGTTGCTTAAAATATTTCCTAAATTGACAACTCAACCAATTGCAAGATCCAACCTACGCCAAAACATGAAATTTTCCACCTACAGAAGATGTATTGTAGGCTCTAAAATGATTCAGAGTATTCTAAAAAAAAATGGCAATATTATTGGAATAAGACACAATTTTCTCAGCATGATCAGTTAGATAGGAATAATCATTTTACTGTAAATTTGGTGGAAAGTAAATATTAACCAGTTACACTTCTTTACAATAATTCATATTCTCATAATTTACACAGGCTCTGGCCTTTTCACTTAACATTTATATTCCTAATTTCATTGAAAAATGGATAATAAACATCAAGAGTCTTGGGGAAAAAAATTAACTAGCATCCATTAGTGCCATCTCCTTTTATAAATGCTTAAAAAAAAAAAACAAGAACAACTTTAAAGTATAATTTACATACCACAAAAGAAACTCAATGATTTTTAGTAAATTTACAGGTTGTCACCACTAACGCAACCTAATGAATAACTCAATTACTCAGCCTGTGTTAAATAATTTGTTACACCTTCTTTCATGGAGGCTTCCCTGAATACATTATAGCTTATGCTGCTCTGACCTCCCAAAAATGGTAATTCTTGAATGCCAATCTAAATGGTCCATGACATGAGACAAGTGCTCGGGCCTGGTGCACTGGGAAGACCCAGAGGAATTGGGTGGAGAGGGAGGTGGGGGGGGGATCGGGATGGGGAATACGTGTAACTCTATGGCTGATTCATATCAATGTATGACAAAACCCACTGAAATGTTGTGAAGTAATTAGCCTCCAACTAATAAAAAAAATAAAAATTAAAAAAATAATAAAAAATAAAAAATAAATGGTCCATGACAAAAGGAGAGGTACACATAAAAAATGGACAATGTGGTAAAGCTTGCATTAAACTAGATTTATGAATTACATTCCTCCATTTTGGGTATTAAAATGTCCTTTTATAAACAGTGCTAGATAGATGGTAGGCTTTCTTTTTATGCTCTCTTTAGCACACTTCTAAAATGTGATCTCTTAATAAAGCCAGTTCCCTGAAGGTTTGGAAACTTTTACTGAATTATGCTTGCCCAAGTTTCTGGGAGTATATGCCATGTATATCATCTAATGCTTGATTAAACCTAGTTTAGGATTCCAGTTTTTCCATTTTTGAGTTAATCAAGTGAGATGGTAAATCTGTGTCAGGGAATGGCAGGACCTAGTTTCTAGGAACAAGTAGTACTGTATACAGTTGAATTCAACTTCAAAGTTTTTTTAATTCAATTTCCCTTTAAATGTACCAGTTGGGATATCCAGTTTCAGATCCTATTGTAGAAAGCAGTTAAAGTTAGCAGTCAAACTTATTTTTACAGTTTTATTAAGTGCTTGACTTCGTGTCATTAATTCTTCTTCATCAATAGTTATCTGACAGAGAAAAAAGTTTTGCTGGTTCTCATTAGCTGCTTTATGCTCACTTAATTGTTGAGTAATCTCTCAACTTGAAGTGTCACATCCTTGGTTTACAATCTGTAAATGATGCAAATGAGACTTCATTACTAAGATCAAAATTGCCTGTCCTTTATGCAACATTTTAACTTCTCCTTACCTTGAAATTTTGAATAACAAAGCTTTTAGAAACACACGTCAAAGTATAAATAGTAATACTAATAACCCTTTTATATTCACTACCCACCCTCACCGTTTATTACTACATGGGATATAGATCAGTTAAGACTTGCCAGTTACTCCTGCTCTGCACCAGGACAGTTTGGAAGCAATTTCTGTATCATTTTATCCTTTTACATCACGTATTTCTCCAAGAGTTAAGAACTTTTTAAGACCACTCTCATATCTAAATGGCATCACCAACTCAAGGGACATGAGTTTCGGTAAACTCCGGGAGTTGGTGATGGACAGGGAGGCCTGGCGTGCTGCGGTCCATGGGGTCGCAAAGAGTCGGACACAACGGAGCGACTGAACTGAACTGAACTCACATTTTAAAAATTTAGCATTCCTTTCTTTACATCAAATGTCCTGTCAGTGTTTAAATTTCACGAGTTCTCTCATGTTTTTCAGACTTGTTTGAATCAGAATTCATCATTAGATTTGGTTGATATGTCTTATCAGATTGATTATATTCTTTGCAGCCAAAGATGGAGAAGCTCTATACAGTCAGCAAAAACAAGATGGGGAGCTGACTGTGGCTCAGATCATGAACTCCTTATTGCCAAATTCAGACTTAAATTGAAGAAATTAGGGAAAACTACTAGACCATTCAGGTGTGATTATACAGTGGAAGCTACAAATAGATTTAAGGGACTTAAATTGAAGAAATTAGGGAAAACTACTAGACCATTCAGGTGTGATTATACAGTGGAAGCTACAAATAGATTTAAGGGACTAGATCTGATAGACAGAGTGATGAACTATGGACGGAGGTTCGTGACATTGTACAGGAGACAGGGATCAAGACCATCCCCATGGAAAAGAAATGCAAAAAAGCAAAATGGCTGTCTGAGGAGGCCTTACAAATAGCTGTGAAAAGAAGACAAGCGAAAAGCAAAGGAGAAAAGGAAAGATATTCCCATCTGAATGCAGAGTTCCAAAGAATAGCAAGGAGAGATAAGAAGCCCTTCCTCAGAGATCAATGCAAAGAAAAAGAGGAAAACAACAGAATGGGAAAGACTAGAGGTCTCTTCAAGAAAATTCAAGATACCAAGGAAACATTTCATGCAACGATGGGCTCAATAAAGGACAGAAATGGTATGGACCTAACAGAGGCAGAAGATATTAAGAAGAGGAGGCAAGAATACACAGAAGAACTGTATAAAAAAAGATCTTCATGACCCAGATAATCACGATGGTGTGATCACTCATCTAGAGCCAGACATCCTGGAATGTGAGGTCAAGTGGACCTTAGAAAGCATCACTATGAACAAAGCCAGTGGAGGTGATGGAATTCCAGTTGAGCTATTTCAAATCCTGAAAGGTGATGTGTGAAAGTGCTGAATGCAGTATGCCAGCAAATTTGGAAAACTCAGCAGTGGCCACAGGACTGGAAAAGGTCAGTTTTCATTCCAATCCCAAAGGAAGGCAATGCCAAAGAATGCTCAAACTATCACACAATTGCACTCATCTCACACACTAGTAAAATAATGCTCAAAATTCTCCAAGCCAGGCTTCAGCAATACATGAACCGTGAACTTCCAGATGTTCAAGCTGGTGTTAGAAAAGGCAGAGGAACCAGAGATCAAATTGCCAACATCCACAGGATCATCGAAAAAGAGAGTTTCAGAAAAACATCTATTTCTGTTTTATTGACTATGCCAAAGCCTTTGACTGTGTGGATCACGATAAACTGTGGAAAATTCTGAAAGAGATGGGAATACCAGACCGTCTGACCTGTCTCTTGAGAAACCTGTATGCAGGTCAGGAAGCAACAGTTAGAACTGGACATGAGACAACAGACTGGTTCCAAATAGGAAAAGGAGTACGTCAAGGCTGTATATTGTCACCCTGCTTATTTAACTTATATGCAGAGTACATCCTGAGAAACGCTGGACTGGATGAAGCACAAGCTGGAATCAAGATTTCTGGGAGAGATATCAATAACCTCAGATATGCAGATGACACCACCTTTATGGCACAAAGTGAAGAGGAACTAAAAAGCCTCTTGATGAAAGTGAGAGAGGAGAGTGAAAAAGTTGGCTTAAAGCTTAACATTCAGAAAACTAAGATCATGGCACCTGGTCCCATCACTTCATGGGAAATAGATGGGCAAACAGTGGAAACAGTGGCTGATTTTATTTTGGGGGGCTCCAAAATCACTGCAGATGGCGATTGTAGCTATGAAATTAAAAGACGCTCACTCCTTGGAAGGAAAGTTATGACCAACCTAGATAGCATATTAAAAAGCAGAGATATTACTTTGCCAACAAACGTCCATCTACTCAAGGCTATGGTTTTTCCAGTAGTCATGTATGGATGTGAGAGTTGGACAGTGAAGAAAGCTGAGTGCCGAAAAATTGATGCTTTTGAACTGTGGTGTTGGAGAAGACTCTTGAGAGTCCCTTGGACTGCAAGGAGATCCAACCAGTCCATCCTAAAGGAGGTCAGTCCTGGGTGTTCATTGGAAGGACTGATGTTGAAGCTGATACTCCAATACGTTGGCCACCTCATGTGAAGAGTTGACTCAGTGGAAAAGACCCTAATGCTGGGACGGATTGGGGGCAGGAGGAGAAGCAGACGACAGAGGATGAGATGGCTGGATGGCATCACTGACTCGATGGACATGGGTTTGTGTAGACTCCGGGAGTTTGTGATGGACAGGGAGCCCTGGCGTGCTGCGATTCATGGGGTTGCAAAGAGTCAGACACGACTGAATAACTGAACTGAACTGTTATGTCTAAGTAAGTGACTATATAATTTCTCATCAAAACTGAGAAATTCTAAGAGTAAAAAGGGCCATTAATAATAATTACCCCAGTGCCATAAATATCAACAAGATCTATCCTAGGCAAACCAGGCCTCAAGGCCCTCTAGGTCTTAACTCTCTTTTGATATAGGTTATTCATATTTTCTGCTTTGAAAGAAAATTTCATTGAAGAAACCAGGTATTTGTGCTCTATTGATTATCTCAATTATTAGATATGTTCAATTGCACCTCTGTTATTTTCACATATTCATTTGTCCTCTGTATTTTCTACAAATTAGTTAGATCTAAAGGCTTGATCTAGACCAGGTTTTAACTTTTTGGCAAGAATATTTCATAGGTGGTACTGAAAGTATATAATGCCTGGTTGTGTCTCTCACATTAAGGTTAATCGGTGTGGGGAATTCCCTGGTCATCTAGTGGTTAGGATGCTGTGATTTCACTGCGAAGGGCCAAGGTTCAATCCCTGGTCGGGAAACTAAAATCTCACAAGCTGCATGGAAAAAAATCAACCAGTGTGTTTGAGTATGGTCACCTTCTTAGTTATAAAGATCTCTCATCAGCTTTTGCTCAAATGGTGTACACACTCACTAATGTCCACAAGGATTATTTCACTAGGGGTTTTGCAAGATGGTGATATCATAATTCTATCATTTTTTCTGCATTTTTCTAGCTGGAATTCTTCTTTGAAACCCTTTATCCATTACCCTGCTAAACCAAGACAGAGTTCTTTCAGGAAAGTCAAATGACCTTTCAATTGTTTCCCTTCATTTACCACTTCTTAAAATAATTTGCCGCTTCCCTAGCATGAGCCAAAGGAGACTAATGAAATTTTTATGAATTTATAAATTTTAACATATTTGATATATCTTAATCTATTGTAGCAATTATTCCTCATGATGCTCAAATTGTACCACCTCCAAGTAAGGGAGTGTCTCAGGTCGGCTCCTGAATCTTTTTGAGATAATTCCATTAATCTTTAACAACATCTTTACTTTCTGGTATGACAAGATCTATAGGCTCACCTAGTATATTTCCTGCCCCAAACCTGAAATTACTTATTTCTTTACTAGTCATAGTTCCTTTTTGTGAAAATAGGTTAAATAGCTTAAAACACTTAAGTTCTTTTACCTAATTTCTAAGAATAGTAGTAAAATCCTTTCATTGCACAGAAGAAAAACCAACCCACAAAGGGCTCATTCAAATGTTAAGTTCAAGCAAACCCACAAACTTATCAGATATATTCTGGGTAATCAGAACAATATTCTAAATACTTAAAGCAATAACAGGTTTGAATGTACCCGGACAAAAGTAAAAATCATTTATAAGTGAAAAGTATTATACACCAAGAGACAGCATGCTCTAAACCAAAGTAACTAACAAATGAAAAACCAAAGATAGATATAGGACAGATCAGAGAAATGTTAAATCATCTGGAGATCTAGGAAACATATATGTGAAACAAGATCATGTATAAGCATACAACTGTTAGCCTTACAATTTTAAGTAATTCATGTGTTTTGAAGACAATACTTAGCCAAGAATATAAAATTTCCTGATGATCACCTGTTCTCCCCAAGGGAGGTTCCAGTTACAAAGTAATTACCTTCAGTAAATTCTGAAGTTCCTCTTGCCTTTTACTTAACCAAGATACCCACTGTTCAGAAAAACAAAGTGTGCTTGTGTTCAGAGCTTCACATCTCTGTTTGGTCTTTTTAGAAATTATTTCAAGGTTGCTACTGAGTTTATCACAGTGTTTCTTAGACTCTTCAATCAATTTTCTACCTTCTTGGTTAAATTGTCTGAGGTCCTCTGACAAATCATCAAAATCAGCACAAAATTTTTCACCGTGAGAAGTTGTTTTGATAATTATATCTTTAGATTTCCTTTAGGAAAAGAGAATAACACTGTTAAAATGAAAAACTAAGACTCAAAGGATACATATCTTGCCCAAGATCACACAGCTCAAAAATGGCATATTCAAACCTAAGTATTCTTATTCCAGAGTTCAAGTTCTTGTCTTTTCACAGCAGACTGATATCACATCTGTGGCTAAATGACTTTTGAAAATATCTCTTTTCTTATAAAACCCTTTTCAGCCCTTTTCCAGATGTGACACTTTACTTCTTAGAATATTAGAATATATTCTAAGAATACTCTAGAATATTCTAGAATATCCTAGAATTCTAAGAATACTCTTAGAATATTAACTGTATGGTTATTAAAGTGAACTCTGACTAAGTGTTTTACTCCTTCCAGGTTGCTCAGTGGTTAAGAATCTACCTGCAATGCAGGAGATGAGTGTTCAATTCCTGGGTTGGAAAGATCCCCTGGAGAAGGAGATCCACTCCAGTATTCTTACCTGGAAAATACCATAGACAGAGAAGCCTGGCGGGCTACAGTCCCAGGGGTTGCAAAAAGGCTGGACACAACTTTAGCAACTAAACAATAACAATTGAATTATGTTACTTAAGAACATCTCCTATTGCCTGTAGCCTTGAGATTATAGTCCCTAAACTGTCCACAGTCAGTTAAGTCATTCTGTTCTTAGCAGTTTTGCCTTGTCTATGACACAAAATAAATCATAAAAATTATAAATATTATAGAACAAAGTCAATTATAAAACTTTCTAATAATTAAAAGACAAGTATATTGAGGTGTGGCAAATTATACATACAACACATATAGTGCAATGTAACATAATGCTGATACAAAACTAACATCAAAATATATATTTAAAATTCATCAATGGCTTCCTTCTCTCCATAAAGTTCCCTATACTATCAATAGCATTCAAAGTCATCTCACAGAAGCAGAGTTAAACTTTGGGAAATGAAGGTTACCCTTTATTACCACTAGATGGTACACCATATGAGCAAATCAAGTGGGGAAGCAAATGTGCCCCAAACCAAAGTTCAGCTACAGATAAAGTGGAAATAATTGAAAAAGGAAAAGAGAATTAAGTGGTAAGCTTGCAGGCTATTGACACAAATCCATCCCCTCAAGGAATCACAACCCACTAGAAATAAAAAGTGGGGAAATGCTTCCTAGATTCAGAATCTAGAAAGAAGAGTTCAGAATGGAACATGCTATAATGATTAGGATCAACAACAGAATTGAAAAACTGATGACAGGAGTTAGCAGTAGGATAGGTAACATCCAGAATTCTAGAGCTGTGTCATTCAATAGAAACATGAGTCATATACACAACTTAAAAATTTCTAGAAGTCATATTAAGAACCAAAAACGATAAACCAGAGGAACAATGTACTGGCTAAATATAGCATATGTATAAGTAAAATACGTGAAAACAACGCATATGAGATAGGAAGGAGGAATTGGGAATATACTGTTAAGGTTCTTTCATTATACATGAAACAGCAAACTATTTGAGTGTGGATTAAAATTATTTTAAAATATATATTATTAATCTTAGGAAAACTAGTTTTAAAAAGTAATTTTAAAAGCATAAATAGCAAGTCAATGTGAGATAAAATGAAAACTTAAAGATGCTTGACTTAAATTAGGAAAGGAAAAAAGAAAACAAAGTACAAATGATGCAACAAATAGAAAATGACAAAATGGTAGGTTTTAATCCAACCATACCAATATTTAAATGAGAATGGTCTAATCACACCAGATAAAAGCCATACATCATTAGATTTAATTTTAAAAAAAGCAAGACCCAATTATTTGCTGTCTATAAGAAATCCACTTTAAATATAAAGACTTACTTCAAAAGTAAAGAGATGGAGAAAGCTATATTATGCAAATAGCAGTCAATGGAAAACTGACGTGTTTGTGTTGAAAGAAAGTAAAGTGAAGTTGCTTAGTCCTACAACCCCACAGACAGTAGCCTGCCAGGCTCCTCTGTCCATGGGATTTTCCAGGCAAGAATACTGGAGTGGGTAGCCATTTCCTTCTCCAGGGGATCTTCCCGACCCAGGAATTGAACCCAGGTCTCCTGCACTGCAGGCAGACTACCGTCTGAGCCAGAAGTTTTTGAATTAATTTCAGACAAAGTAGACTTCAGAACAATGAAAATTATCAAGGATAAAAAGGGACCCTATTAATACATAATGATAAAAGGTCAATTCTCCAAGATATATCACCCCTACTGCGTATGCATCTACAACAGAGCATCACCTGTATGAGGCAAAAACCTGACAGAACTGAAAAGAGAAACAGACAAATCTACAATTAAAGTCAATTTCAATACCCCTTTATTAGTAGAACAAATAAACAGAAATTCAGTGAGGATATAGGTGACCTGAATAGCACTACCAATTGCCCTAAATGACATGTTTAGAACACTTCATTCATCAAAAGCAGAATACAGATTTTTCTCATATAGGTAGCACAGGAATGAAGCATGCCATAAAACTACTAAGGCTCTGAAAATTAAATTGTTATTGGAATCACAGCCCCAAAAGGTGGGCCAGGACCTTCCCACTTAAAAAAGATTTAAACAGGGTTCTGAATCACCTAACATAATAAACAAAGTGTCAGGAAACAACTGAAAACCACTCTGGAAAATCACACTTTGAATGAGTGAAGGTAACAGGTACCAACACTGAGATAATTCAAATGTTGGAACAATTTCATAAGGATTTTAATCAACTATCATAAAAACGTTTTCAATGAGCAATTAAAATACATCTAGAAAAAAGAGAAGGAGAATCTTAACAAAGAAATAGAAGAGTTTTTTAAAAGAAGTAAAAGAAAATTATAAAACTGAAAAAAGCAGTAACTGAAATAAAACATCTCATTGAATGGGTTCAACAGTAGATTAAACAGGACAAAAGAAGGGTCAGTGAGCATAAAGACAGATTATGGAATTTACTGAATCTTATCAAAGAGAAAATAGACTATGTATCTATAGTCTCAGAGAACTATGAGGCCACAATAAAAATTTAAAAAAAAAAAAACTGATGACCCAATCCAAAATGGGCCAAAGAACTAAACAGACATTTCTCCAAGGAAGACATACAGATGGCTAACAAACACATGAAAAGATGCTCAACATCACTCATTATCAGAGAAATGCAAATCAAAACCACAATGAGGTACCATTATACACCAGTCAGGATGGCTGCTAACCAAAAGTCTACAAGCAATAAATGCTGGAGAGGGTGTGGAGAAAAGGGAACCCTCTTACACTGTTGGTGGGAATGCAAACTAGTACAGCCACTATGGAGAACAGTGTGGAGATTCCTTAAAACCTGGAAACAGAACTGCCATATGACCCAGCAATACCACTCCTGGGCATACACACTGAGGAAACCAGATCTGAAAGAGACACGTGCAACCCAGTGTTCATCGCAGCACTGTTTATAATAGCCAGGACATGGAAGCAACCTAGATGCCCATCAGCAGATGAATGGATAAGGAAGCTGTGGTACATATACACCATGGAATATTACTCAGCCATTAAAAAGAATTCATTTGAATAAGTTCTAATGAGATGGATGAAACTGGAGCCCATTATACAGAGTGAAGTAAGCCAGAAAGATAAAGAACATTACAGTATACTAACACATATATATGGAATTTAGAAAGATGGTAATGATAACCCTACATGCAAAACAGAAAAAGAGACACAGATGTACAGAACAGACTTTTGGACTCTGTGGGAGAAGGCGAGGGTGGGATGTTTCGAGAGAACAGCATCAAAACATGTATATTATCAAGGGTGAAACAGATCACCAGCCCAGGTTGGATGCATGAGACAAGTGCTCGGGCCTGGTGCACTGGGAAGACCCAGAGGGATCGGGTGGAGAGGGAGGTGGGAGGGGGTATCGGGATGGGGAATACATGTAAATCCATGGCTGATTCATGTCAATGTATGGCAAAAACCACTACAATATTGTAAAGTAATTAGCCGCCAACTAATAAAAATAAATGAAAAAAAAAAAAAAAACCTGAACATTTCTGTCATCAAAGTTCTAGAATCAGAGGAGAAAAAACACAGTGCTGAAAAATGTTCAAAGACATAATGGAGGGAGTTCCCTGGTAGGCAAATGGTAAGGACTTGGTGCTGCCATGGCCTGGGGTTCAATCCCTGGTTGGAGAACTAAGATCACACAAGCTGTGTGCCAAGGCCAAAAAATCAATCGATCAATCTTGGTTTTAAAAAAAAAAAAAAAAAGGATGAAAATTTCAAAGTCTGGTGGAAGACATAAGTCTACAGATTCAAGAAGCTGCTGCTTCAGTCATGTCTGACTTTTTGCAATCCCACGGACCATAGCCCACCAGGCTCCTCTGTTGATGGGATTCTCCAGGCAAGAATACTGAAGTGGGTTGCCATGCCCTCTTCCAGGGGATGTTCCTGACCCAGGGATCAAACCCACATCTCTTACCAGGTCTTTACCACTAGTGCCACTTTCAAGAAACTGAGCCAAACTGAAAGATGATTAAATCAAAGAAATCCATAAGCAAACACAATATAATCAAACGTTTAAAAACTAAGGACAAAGGAAATATCTTGAAAGCAGCTACAGAGAAACTGCCTATATATGAACAAGAATTGAATAACTATGGATTTCTCATCTCTTGGAGACCAAAAGGAAATGAAACAACATATTCCAGGTGCTGAAAGAAAAGACTTGTCAACCCTGAATTCTATAGCCAGTGAAAATATTGTTTAGGAATGAAAGGAAAATGAAGATATTGTCAGACAAAGCAAAATAGCATTTGTGGGCAGCAGACCTACCCTAAAGACTAAAGGAAGTTCTCCAAACAGAAGAAAGCTCGAAACTTCAGGAAGGAACAATTTAATGGGCAAAAATAGGGGTAGATATCAGAATATACTTATCCTTGTGAGTTTATAATATCTACAGGCAAAAATCTTGACAAACCCCATCCCTTACACAAAAAATTAAAATCCAGATCATGAGGAATTCCCTAGCAGTCCAATGGTTAGGACTTCATACTTTCACTGCCAAGGACTCAGATTTGATCCCTGGTCAGGGAACTAAGTTACTGCAAACCACGTGGTATGACCAAAGTTTTTTTTTAAAAAAAAAACTCACGGATTTAAATCTAACATAAAATTATAAAACTTGTAAAAGAAAGCATAAGTCTGATTGAGCTATATGATAAGGATATGAGACTTGCAAGCAATGAACTATAAAGTAACATTAAACACTAATGCAGGAATCAGCAAATTTTCTTTAACATCCAGATAGCAAATATTTTAGACTTACAAGTAGTCTTTGATATACTCTTTGTGGTGCAAAAGCAGCTAAATACAGCCAAAGGCAACACATAAATGAACTGGCAGATGGAGTAAACAAACATGGTTATGTCCATAGAATTATCTGCAGTAGCAGGCATCCAGCCCAGAGTCATAGCTTGCCAAGCCCTGCTCTAATTAGTAAACACATATCTCATCATGAATATGAGCTGGACATTGTTAAATTACTTAATGTGTATTCTCAAATTAAGCAAATATGTAAACATATTGTGGGTGAAAGCCAAATTTCTCACAGTTTGAAAAAGCAGCACGGCTATGGACTGAAAAGATACTTATGTGCACATATATGTACACATTCACACATATATTTCCAGCTATGTCCACCTGAGAAGCCTTAGAAGAAACGACACCCCAGTAGCAGTAAGAACATCTAGTGCCCAGATCTTGGTTTATATTACTGTGATTGTAGAGCTGGAGCTGAGAAAGTACAAGATTACTGGAACACCATGCCATGATTGTGTCTGTTAGTTGCTCAGTTGTGTCTGATTCTTGGCGACCCCTCAAAAAAGACAGATCATATCAGAAGACAACTTGAAGAGGCTCTCACTAGTCAAAACTGGGACAGGGAGCTCCCTGGCTGCCCGGTGGTTAGGGCTCCATGCTTCTACTGCAGGGGGCACCGGTTTGATCCCTGTTCAGGGAACTAAGATCTGACATGCCACGCTGCACAGCCAAAAAAAAAAAAAAAAAAGATAACAACAAAACAAAAATCTGAGATAATTTGAGCATCAAAATAAAAAAATAGTGGATGATAATCCAGAGGATAAAAGAAGCCATGAGTACATGATAACATAAATGAATAAGAATAAATGGCAAGGGAAAGGAAGAGCTCTTCCTCTCAGTAGAATGCCAGCTAATACATGTAGAAGGAATGATGGGGTTAGAAAAAGATCATTTGACAACCACTATCATAATTATTTCAGACATACATATCAATGGATTCTAAGAAGAACAGCATACTTATATAGTTTCAAAGTATCTCTCCTTAAGTTCTTTATTAATTGCAAAGGAACTTTACCGGGGAGAAATCTAGAGGACAACACTATACCCAAATTATCAAAGTTAAAGTAAACCTCTTGATATCTGAGATGCACTAAGAACACACTACTTTTGTGTTATTCTTGACAACTCCAACTAACCATGAAGGCCACCCCAAATGAGGGACACTCTACTAAATAGATATTCTATGCTCCTGGAAAAAGAAAAGGCTATGAAAGACAAAGACTAAGCAACTGCTCCAGATTAAAAGAGACTCAAAGAGACATGACAATTAATTGCAATGTGTGATTCTGAATTAAATCCTGGACCAGGAGGAAAATCTTTTTTTTTTTTCTTATAAAAACATTAGTGAGAGAATTGGCAAAATTTGAATTAGGTATGTATATTAGATAAGAGTAGTTCTCAATTTAAGATAATTGTTACAACAGATAACTAATAAGAACCTACTGTATACACAGGGAATTCTAGTTAATATTCTGTAATAACCTACACAAGAAAAGAATCTAAAAAGAAATGGGATATATGTATGTGTATAACAGATTCACTTTGCTCTACATGTGAAACTAACACAACACTGTAAACCAGCTATATTCCATAAAATTTTTAATAAAATAATTATTATATAAGACAGTATCTTATATTTTTAGGATATACACTGAAGTATTTGGGGGAAAGTGGAGATTACAAAGACCCTAACTTATTCAGAGAATTATATGTATATATTAGTATTATATATTATATAATATATATATCTGTATCCACTGTCATTCAAAAGATTGTTCATCTACAGGCAATATTATCTAATACAATATACCAACTATATGGGCTTCCCTGGTGGCTCAGACAGTAAAGAATCCACCTGCAATGTGGGTGACCTAGGTTCGATCCCTGGGCTGGGAAGTTCGCCTGGAGAAGGGAACAGCTACTCACTCCCATATTCTGGCCTGGAGAATTCCATGGACAGAGAAGCCTGGTGGGCTACAGTCCATGGGGTCACAAAGAGTCAGACACGACTGAGCAACTTTCACTTCACATCACTTCAACATACTATATAGTATTATATAATTATTTAATATAATATATAATATTACAGAGACGGGGGAGAGAGGAAATGAGGATGATAAAATGAACATAATAAAATATATGAGAAAGTGGGTTGATCGTATTTGTACAATTTAAACTTTTTATTCAGAAAGAATTTCAGGTAGAGAAAAGCTAAAGCAAATTTAAAAACAACTTACTGCTCTGTATTTTCTTGAATACTGCTAACTGGTTTCTGGATGTTTTTACACTTTTCCTCCAAATCACAGAATCTCTCCTCCCAAAGACTGAATAACTGGTAAATTCTTGTAAGAAAGGCGTGGGGAGGGAAAAGACTGAAATTATACTGGTTAACCTTTTCACTCCATGCTGATATAAAGTATTTTCCCATAGTTGAGAATGACGCACATCCCTGATGAGAGACCTTTAATCCCACCTCTGACAGAGGAAGGCAGCAGAAGTGATGTTAAAGGAATAATCATATTACAGGCATTTTTTTAAAGTAAATAATTAGCAAACTTTTAAATTAGCAAGCTATTTTAACTATAAGTAACAAGTTACTTTCAGTGTACCCCAGAACTAACTAAATATACCAAAAAGAGAAACATTTTGACAGATACACATAGTTGCTTCTTAACTGATAACACTCCTAGAAGGAAAAGGAATGCTGAAAATCTAATGGATCAAGCCATCCAAAAATATTATCAACTAATATAGCTGAATCATTTTATAGAACCTAGTTGGATCATTTTAATGTCAAAAGAACTTATCATTTTCTCATATGTGGCATCTTGAAACACATCTCTGAATAATACAGCAGCTGACAATACACATTGAACCCATTGATTTTGAATAAAATGTCAGTATTTCTGCTAACCTCAAAGTAGAGGAAAATGCAGGTATTAGATTTATCTACATGTACACAGGTTTGTCACTGCTAACCTCAGTTCTAGAACATCTAAGAAACAGCTCAGTTAGTAAACCTGCTTCTTTTAAGCCAGGGAAGTCAAGTCACTCATGCTAAAATACTTCTCACACCCTAGGTGTTCCTCAGAATAGATACCTAAAAAGATCTAGACAGGTTTAAGGCAAACACTCTATGAAGAGGTATAAGAAATTGCTGCAATTTCAAATTTCAAGAATATGTTCTAGAAACATATAGAAAATTTCCTCCAAAAATGGATTCCTTTCGGGCAGTATAATCACCACCATAGCTATAAAGGGATCTAAATATTGTCAGATGTTCTCAAGGATTCAGTTTCCTCATTAGAAAACTGAGCTAGTAATAGAACCTGTATCTATGCTGGTGGGAGGAATAAATACATAGTGAGTTGCCCAATAAATGTTAACTATTACTTGTACGAATTTCAATATTAACCTTTTGTGTGAAAAGTTTTATGCTTATCAGTTAGGGAAACAATCTTATTTTAAAGTTGCTTTAATTTTTTTTTTCACTCCATCCAAGAGGGGTGTTGGGTTTTTTGTTTTGTTTTGTTTTGTTTTGTTTTTGGTTGGTTTGGTTTCTTTGGTCACAGTGAACAGCAGTGGGATCTTAGTTCCCTGGTCAGGGATTGAACCCAGGCCACAACAGTAAAAGCATGTGTCTGAAGCACTATACCACCAAAGAATTCTCTCAAGAGGTTATTAAATGATTACGTGTGATAACAGATGATTCACAAGCTTCACTCCCATTTAGAACTTACATGGCACCATAATTCAAGTTAGATATATTGCATAGGATGTGCCAACAATCGTATTAGTAACCTAAAAACTCCATGACTTTGGTTGAGTGACCTTTTTAGCTGTGAATGCCAGGTCATAACACAGTAACTGTTAGTTCAACTACACCAAGCTTTCTGAAGACAAGGGCTTCTCCACCCAAGCAGGCTGTAAATAAAATCGGAATCCAGCATCGCCCTGCAGGAAATCTGACTTCACACTGTTGGGGTAGTTTACCAAAATGGCTTCATAGCAGACTGTTTTTAAAAAGACACATTTATCCAGTGTCATGATCAGACTATTACATCTAGCAATCAACAGAATAGGTGCAAAAAAATAAAATCTACATTAAAACCCTCTGTTGGAATGCTCTACACTTTCCACAGAACAGAAACTAAAATAAACTGTTACACAATCAGTCACAAATATAGTCCTCAAGTTTTTCTGCCCATACACATAAGTACTGCCTAAAACGTGTCTTCTTTGAAGCAGATAGGCTCTGCCACCACTGTTATTGGCTGAGTTCATAAATCTATTGCAACCTACAGCTTTCCCTGTCACTTCTCTGGCTCTCGTCTCCTGCTAAGCTTTGTCTCCTTCTGCCATGGCTACAGCTACTGCTGCTGCCGGGACCACGAGAGTCACCTTGGTTATAATGCAGATACAAGTTCACTTTAAATGTTATAATCATCTTCTTCTAACTGTACTCCCAATGGCATATTTCTGCAGCTTCCTCTTTCTTCCTGATATGAAGAAAGGACTGTCTTGTCTCCCTGTGCTCTGAATGTAGCAAATCATCAAGTATTAACTGACCAAGAGAAGTCCTCTTGGTTACTTCATATTAATTACTGTTATAAGCAAAAGTGCTGGCAGTATTTTCAGGTTTCTAATTCAGTTATAGAGCATTCAGTCTGTAACAGGGATCTAAAGATCATAAAGCTTTCTTTTTACACTCAAATCGGCTATATACCTGTGGATGGATTTTCTTTCTTTTCTTCATGTCTTCAGTTAAGTTTTCACACTCCTTCTGTGATTCAGCCAAGGAAGAAACTGTATTTTCTTTTAGTTCATGTAGATTATTACACAGTGTACTAAGAAAGCCATCCATTTCCTTCTTCTGACCTTCTATCTTTGAAGAGAAAAAAATTTTTCTTTCTTTTCTTAAATGTCCTAGGGGCTTCCCTGGTGGCTCAGTGGGAAAGGATCCACCTGCCAATGCAGGAAGACACAGATTTGATCCCTGATCCAGGAAGATTCCACGAGCTGTGGGGCAACTGAGCCTACAAGCCACACCTATCGAGCCTGTGCTCTAGAGCCCAGAGGCGCAGCTGCTGAGTCAGCATGCTGCAACAACTGAAGCCCAGGCGCCCTAGAGCCTGTGCTCCCAAGTAAGACAGGACACCAGGATGAGAAGTCTGCACACCACAACTCAAGAGGAGCCCCTGCTCACCGCAACTAGAGAAAAAGGCTCTTGCAGTAGCAAAGACACAGCACAGCCAAAAAAATAAAATTATTTTCTTAAATGTTCTAAGTTTATTTTTTATTTTTGCTTCCTTGAATACATATAAAATAGAAAAGGTAGAAAACAGTATTGCAGAGAAAAGTCCCTTCCTTTCCCCTCCAGCCCCTAGAACCCCAGTCCCACTCCCACCTCTGAGAGGGGATTCTTACCATTTTTAAACACATCTAGAGGTGTTTGGGGGCTTCCCAGGTGGCCCTAGTCATAAAGAACCCATCTGACTATGCAAGAGATGTGGGTTTGATCCCTAGGTCAAGAAGATCACCTGAAGGAGGGCATGGCAACCCACTCCAGTATTCTTGCCTGGAGACTCCCACTGACAGAGGAGCCTGGCAGGCTACAGTCCATAGGGCCGCTAAGAGTCAGACATGACTGAAGTGACTTAGCATGCATGCAGAGGCATTTTATTATCCATATTTAGGCAGGTATGCATACATACGTATGTTCTAAATGAGCCTCCTTTGGGAAGAAGAGGCAGCCACCCGGCCTGTGTTTGGAAGCCTCTGTTTGAAAGGAACAGGTTCACTTATACAAAGGGAGACCTCCAGATCTGCTCTGAGGACCGAAGTTCCAGCAGGGTCGTAGGGAGTAGCCCCACACTCACAGGGAAAGGCAGAGCCACCTCCACACATCTCTTCCGTCCCCTTTGCTCTGGAGGAGACCTCTAGTGAGCCTAGGTCTATCGGGAACATTCTTGGCTTTTAAGGGAACACAGCCTGTGTGTGAACCTGCATCCCCGACCTAGGGGCCACAGGGCGCCTGTTTCTCTCGAGTGGGGCCTGAAGTGGTGCAGACTAGCAAGAGCTTGAAGATCCATCCAATTGCTCTTTTTGTACCTCTGACAGAGCCAGCTTTGGTCCACCCTTTGGCAGTGTGGAAGGAAGAGGGCCAAGCCCCTCCGCAGGGGGACAAGGGGCCCACTTCGAGAGCAAAGGCCCCTTGAGGAGCTGAGCCCAGGAAGGTACCCAGTCATGTCAAACACTCTCCCGGTGCTTGCTTCTTCATGGGCAGTACCGCTAGCAGCTAGGAATGTCTTTGCAAGGATCGCAAAGGGAAGGGGAGATACACAGCCTTGCCTCTGGAACTTCGGTCCTCTGAGCAGATCTGGAGGTCTCCCGTTGCATAAGCGAACCCGTTCCTTCCAAATACAGGCTTGCAAACACACGCCGGGTGACTGCCTCTTCTTTCCTGAAGGAGGCGCGCTTTCCCCGCATCCTGCAAACTCCGCGTCCCAGCCTGCTGGAAAAGGCTTCTTGGGGGTCCTTTCTCAGAGGCAGTTTCCTCTAAGACTGGGGCTGTAGGGAGGGGCCCCACACCCACAAGCAAAGGCAGAGCCACCTCCACACGTCTGTTCCGTTCCCATTGTTCTGTGGGAGAGCTTTAGTGAGCCTAGGACTGTCAGGAAAATTCTTGGCTCCTACAGGGACATACCCTGTGTGTGAACCTGTACACTGGACCTAGGGGCCACAGGGCGCCTGTTTCTCTCGGGAGTGCCTGAAGTGGTGCTGCCTAGCAACAGCTAGTGAGCCTACATCTGTCTGGAACATTCTTGGATCCTGCGGTGAAAACACCCTCTGCACGCCCCTGGATACCAGACCTAGGAGCCAAAATTCGCATGACCCTCCGGGGAGCTCTAACACGGTGTGACCTAGCAACTGCTTGAAAATCCATCCCACTGCTGTTTTCCTCCTTCTGACAGAGCTTTCTTTGCTTCTTGCGTTGGGATATCTCCAGCAAGGGGCCGGTCCATAACTCCTCACCTGGGGCCCATTAGATGTGCAAGGTGCCCTCTACCCAGTGACCCCAGCATGGCACCCGGCCCCCTCAGACACTCCTGCAGCCTTCTTCCTCATGGGCAGCACTGCTCTGACCCACGAATGTGTTTGCAAGGCTCGGAATGTGCAGGGAGACACACCGCCCTGACTCTGGAATTGAGGTCCTTGGAGCAGGCCTGCAGGTCTGACGTCTGAGAAGCAAAACACTTGCTGCAAATAGAGGCCTGAAAACACACTCTCTGTGGATGCCTTTCCTTCCTCCAAGGAACATAGCTTTCTCAGTCTCCTGCGTGCTGAGTGTCACACAGCTGGAATGCGCTTGCGTGGAGGTCATGATTCAGTGGCAATGGCAAGTGAGGCCCTGTGTCCAGGTAGGGCTCCCACACTCACAAGCAAATCAAAGCAACTTCCAAATGAGTCAGCTCTTTGCATCTAGTGGCCAAAGTATTGGAGTTTCAGGTTCAATATTAGTCTTTCTAATGTATATTCAGACCTGATTTCCTTTAGGATGGAGTGGTTGGGTCTCCTTGTAGTCTAAGTGACCTTCAAGCATCTTCTTCAACACCACAGTTCAAAATCATCAAATCTATGGCTGTCAACTTTCTTTATAGTCCATCTTTCACATCCATACATGACATATGGAAAAACCATAGCCTTGATTAGATGGACCTTTGTTGGCAAAGCAACGTCTCAGCTTTTTAATATGCTGTCTAGTTTGGTCATCACTTTCCTTCCAAGTCTTTTAATTTCATGGCTGCAGTGATTTCCAAGCCCCCAAAATAAAGTCTGCTGCTGTTTCCACTGTTTTCCCATCTATTTGCCATGAACTGATGAGACTGGACACAATGATCTTAGTTTTCTGAATGTTGAGCTTTAAGCTAACTTTTCCACTCTCCTCTTTCACTTTCATCAAGAGACTCTTTACTTCTTCACTTTCTGCCTTAAGGGTGGTGTCATCTACGTATCTGAGATTATTGATATTTCTCCTGGCAATCTTGATTCCAGCTTGTGCTTCATCCAGCCCAGCGTTTCTTATGATGTACTCTACATATAAGTTAAATAAGCAGGTGACAATATACAGCCTTGACGTACTCCTTTTCCTATTTGGAACCAGTCTGTTGTTCCAGGTCCAGTTCTAACTGTTTCTTCCTGACCTGCATACAGGTTTCTCAAGAGGCAGGTCAGGTGGTCTGGTATTCCCATCTCTTTAAGAATTTTCCCTAGTTTATTGTGATACACGCAGTCAAAGGCTTTGGCATAGTCAATAAAGCAGAAATAAATGTTTTTCTGAAACTCTCTTGCTTTTTCAATGATCCAATGGATGTTGGCAATTTGATCTCTGTTTCCTCTGCCTTTTCTAAAACCAGCTTGAACATCTGGAAGTTCACGGTTCATGTATTGCTGAAGCCTGGCTTGGAGAATTTTGAGCATTACTTTACTAACGTGTGAGATGAGTCCAGTTGTGCGGCAGTTTGAACATTCTTTGGCATTGCCTTTCTTTGGGACTGAAATGAAAACTGACCTAACAACCTAGGTGTTTTCAATTGCATATGCTAAAAGAACTGGCTTTGCAGTTTCCAAGGGAAAAAAGTTTCATTTTAACCAATTTTCTCTGAAGTCCAAGGAATATCATGGCCATCCTGCATCAAAAATCATCTTTCCTTTATGTAGCCATAGTTTCATGCCTAAATTATAGGCCAACTCGTGCTCAAATTGACTCTGATATCAGGGGCAGATCAGCTAATAAAAAGCTTGGATTGTCCCTCTGGAGGGAAGTGAGACCTTGGTCCCATGAGAAGAATCTGAGGGTTTAAGGGAATTTGCAGGAGTGGGGAAAGCTTGGTTCATCCTACATGTACCATAATCTTAAATAATGCTTATCTACTTTACCAAAGTAAAAAAACAGATGATAAAAACAAATATAAATCACTGAAAGGTAAAGAAATTCATCATCTGTGATCAAAAGCTGCATTCTAAGAAAACTTTGTTCTCTTAACCTAGAGGGGAGACTAAATTCCAGTCTGGTACCAGCTTACTGGATAACAAATTTAAAAAATTGTTTATGGGTAAGCTTAGAAAAGTCTTTTCCATATATCTTGAAGTAGCAGTATTTTTGCAAAGGCATCAGTGTGAAACCATAGAAGGCATGTTTAAAACCTGATTAGATAGAAATTGATAAAGTAATCTGGTCACTGCTGTGACTTGAAACACTTTAATATGATAACTAGAATTATAACTGACAGCATTTGACCAGGACATGTCAGATTTTCATGGATGTCACATAATTTCTAGGATACCTATATTAGTAACTGAAGGAGTCTTTGGGCCTAGAAAAGAAAACAACAGTCTCAAAGGCCCTTGCTGAATCATCTAACTTTGAAGAAAATAAAACCGAACTTTAGGTCCCGCCCTGAGGCTCCAGACCCATTGTATCTATCTGGGACTTATCACCCCCTGCCCAAGGACAAATGTGATCTCTCTCCTTCTTTTCTGTCTTGGTCTGAACTATATCTTACAGCAACATCCACCATATAATATAACTTGGGAAGATTCATCACTCCTTCTGACACCACTTCCCGTGTAGTTTAACATGCCAAATGAACTCAGGTTGTTTAATATCTCTCTTTGGGAGGTCTCAGGGGCCCTCTGAAATATCTCAAAGTTAGCTAGAAGTCAATTATTTAGGAAGGTTTGTTCATAAATATCAAAAGGGTTTATAAGTCAGGCAGGATCACATAAGCCACCATGAAACAATACTTATCCACTTAGCCAAAGTTAACAAAAGATTTCAAAGGTAAACCTAGAACAGATCACTTAAGAGGTAAAGAAACTTAAAATCCATTAGCAAAGGCAGTTCAACATCTCAAGAAAACTTGTACTAGGCATAAAACTCTTTTCTGGGGGTCCACTTTCCATAAAACCTCCTTATCCCATTCTGTACCCATTGCTTTGCTTCTCCCATCCTGAAACTGCCACCTGTAAGTCAGAACTACTTCGTTTTCCTTCATCAAATGCGATTTCATTCCTCATACCTTCTTTAATAACAAGTCATACATTTTCCTTAAGGAACCAAGAACTGACCTTTATATTGGCATTCTACAGATTGGTGAACATACATATCAGTGATAATATCTTTTTTAAAAAATTGCTCTCTTACACTGAACGTCTCAGGATGGCACCAGACACTATTCACGGATAGTCAAAACTCTCTTTAATTTCTGTGTAAGAGGAAGGTCCTGTCAAGTAGAGAGTGTTTCAGAACCCTAATTTATTTGGAAATGACTTAGCTATTTAATACACTGTCATCACTTAGTTTAGCACAACAATATAAACTCAGGTAACCAAAATCTGCAGAAACTACTGTCAGTTCAGTTCAGTTCAGTTGCTCAGTCGTGTCTGACTCTTTGTGACCCCGTGGACTGCAGGACGCCAGGCTTCCCTGTCCATCACCAACTCCAGGGGCTTGCTCAAACTCATGCCCATCGAGTCAGCGATGCCATCAGCCATCTTATCCTCTGTCGTCCCCTTCTCCTCTGCCTTCAGTCGAGACTATTACAGACAGATATGTTAGAGTATAATTATTGTTAATAGTTTATCTAAAAGCTTATATCACATTTACATTTTTTAGGAGTGTTTTTGTTGCTTTTAGAAGTACTTTCTTTGTTGATAAGCTTGTGACAGATATAACAATATAGCAATTTTTAACTTACAATAAACCTAGGCACTATGAAAATTTTGTGCTTAATGTTAATGACTCTTAGACATGTCTATAATACAGTAGCGAAAAAAAAATACTAGATATTTAATATTGACTATTTCCCAGTTCACGTGCATCTGAAATTCATTTAGGTCAATTTTTTCTTGTATTTACAACTGTTTGATTTGTAAGGGCTTCCTTTTCTTTAAACCATTTCAGTAAGAACTCACAACTTCAGCAATATTATCAAAAAACAGAAGCCTCACACTGAGACATACATAAATCCAGAGAGACAGACAGAGATCTTCTAGTTTTCCATGTGAGATTTAAAATATTTCTTTGAACCCATTTTTTTGGGGGGGCAAGAATACTGGAGTGGGTTGCCACTTGCTTTTCCCTGAGATCTTCCCGACCGATTGAACCCAGGTCTCCCACATTGTAACCAGACACTTTACCGTCTGAGCCACCAGGGAAGCCCTTCAAGGCTATGGAAAGGGTTAATTGCCCTAGGCAGGCCTTTGTAACAAGCTAATTGTTTTTAATAGCATATGCAAAAGAACCAGCTTTACCATTTCCAACAAAAAAAAAAGTTTCATTGTAACCAATTTTCTCTGGTTGTGTAGAATATCATCGCCGTCCTAGGTCAGGGCATCTTTCCTTTCTGTAGTCATAGATTTATCCCTAAATTATAGACAGATCAGCTGATAAAGAGCTTGGATTGTCTCTGTGGGGTGGATTTGGTCATCTTTGTGTTGCATCTGGAGGCAGTAGCGAGGCCGAAGTGGGCGTGGGGGCAGGGCACACCAGGAGCGCGTCTGGGGCGGGGAAGGGGGGGCTGGGTCCCAGCTCGGCTCTCAGGGGTCGCCATTGTGGCTGGGAACGCCCATTTCGTGGGCTCCTGGGTCCCCAACGATGGGCATCCAGTAGCAGAGCAGAGGGTTGTGACCACAGGTGAGGGAACTTGGGCTCGGTGGAGCAGGCAGCCACATATTCCGCCCTCTCTATTGGCACAGTCTCGGAGCCCCCTAACCTGGCCATCGCAGAAAGGCCTCGCCTTTGGGGTCAAGGCCTTTACCGCTTTACCCCTTCGCATAAAGCTCAGACCCGCTCGGTTTTCCCAAGCAGCCTAGTGCCTGCTGGAAGTCCAAGGGATTTATCCTGCCTGATGATTTCACCTGCAGGGACGCCACAACGCTTAGTCTGGCCGGCTGGCCCAGCCCTGTTTCCGGCACTTTGCAGCCCAGCAGGCCCTTGATCACTTGCTGGGATGGGAAAGGGAATGGTCCACGAATTGCACCCTAGAAACTTAGTAAGGTGCATGGATTTAAAAACCTGGTGTCCACCCAGGCGGAAAAGAAGGGAGGAGGGCACCTTGCTGCCCTTTCCTGGGGGAATCTGTGGCTGTTCTGCTGAAAGGGGGCCTTTCCATGGGGACACCGTGCAATAAGTGTGGTGTTTTGGAACTGAATAATTAGAACGTGTAAAAATTTTAAATTATGTGGTGCTTTAATTAAAAAAAAAAAAAACAAGCTCCAAGTTTTTTGCAAATTGAGGTCTAAAAATTGAAGGCCTATTTTCCTTCCACTGTGGCATTCTCTAAAGAAATGTGCATTTTTTTAAGAAAAGCATCAGAAAAGTGAGGGAAACAGAAAACCCAGAGGTGCCCCTGTAGTTTGGCGAAGGCCTTAGGAGGTCACTTGTAAATGCTGCTGACTAATCGGGAGGCAGTCTCTTCCTGTGACCTGTGATGGGCACAGAGCTCCACAGGCTTGTCCTTTGCATGGCTGTTCTTGTTTGTGGAAATCCAGCTCGGAGCCATCTCCTGATGTGTAAGAATTTCCCAGACTAGACCCCTAGGCAAATCCCTCAGGGCCAGGGGCTCCTTTCTTCATTGTATTTGTCTGTTTGACTGAAAACCAGCAATGATATTTTTCTTTCAATCTAGTCTATCATCCAGGCCTTGAGTAATATTTCCCCTCCCCCTCAATAGGCTTGGGTTCCAGGGATGAATTATAGTCAGTTGTCCATGATTTTGCAGATGAGGAAACTGAGAGCCAGAGAGGGTGGAGGACTGTCCAAGGGCAAATGGGATATCCTTCCAGGAACCCTGGCTCCTGGGTTTTTAATGAGCTTCCTACCCAGCATGGTCATTAATTGGCAAGTGTTGACATTGAGAATATACTGTTGGTGGAAATGTAAAAGGCTTTTTTAAAGAATGTGCCTACCAGCTGTGCATCTTATGGAGTATTTTCACTGTACTCCCCAACCCTTGCAAAGTGCTGGGCACAGGGCAGATGCTTCATCATTTTTATTGAATAAGTTCAATTTCACATAGTTATATCCACAGTGTCAGCAACACTATGAGGTATATTAGAACCCTGATTGTCACAGTTGGTACTTCACAGATCAGTAAAGAAAGAAAACTTTTTATTAGGAAGACTGTAAGAGAATTGCTAAGTTTTAAGTTTATCCCACAAGGATATTTTTTTAAAATGAAACAAATCTCTCCGATCATCACCAAGGCTATCGGAGGTGGGTTTAGGACCCCACGCAAGGGAGGTTCTGCCTCTTGGGACACCCCTGCTTCAGCATCTCCCTAAGCCAGCAACCTGGGACAGCTGAGTACACTTGAAGTTCGTTCCTTGACCTCGGGAGTTTTTCTGGAAGACAATTTTTTGACAGACAGGGGTGGGGGGAGGTCTCGGGGTGTTTCAAGTGCAGTCCATTTATTGTGCATTCTATTTCTATTTCTGTTCCCTGGTGGCTCAGTTGGTAAAGAGTCTGCCTGCAATGCAGGAGACCCGGGTTCAATCCCTGGGTCGGGAAGATCTGGAGAAGGAAATGACAGCCCACTCCAGTATTCTTGCCTGAAGAATTCAATGGACTGAGGAGCCTGGTTGGACACGACTGAGTGACCGAACACTTATTTCTATTATTATTTCACCAGCTCCACCTCAGATCATCAGGCATTAGATCCTAGAGGTTGGGAGCCCCTGCTTTAGTTCCCTCTTTCATCTTCTACACAGCTCCAGCCTGCTTCCTCCTCCTCTCCCACCTGCAGAATGACCTGCCGGGCTTCTCTGAGTGTGACGAAGTGTCTCCTCCCCTTACTGCCTTTCCTCTGAGTCCCTTCTCAGACTCAGGGAAACTGGGTTTCCCTGATCTCCATTTAGGCACTTTTGCCCCAGGCGGTGCTAGTGGTAAAGAACCTACCTGCCAATGCAGGAATCTTATCCCTGGGTTGGGAAGATTCCCCTGGAGGCGGGCACAGCAACCCACTCCAGTATTCTTGCCTGGAAAATTCCCACGGACAGAGGAGCCTGGCGGGCTCTGACAGTCCACCGTGACTGAAGCGACTTAGCACAGCATACCAGAGGACCTTTGAACTGCACACTCACGTGATTGTTTTGGCTCTTTGGAGTCCCTTGTCATTCCACGTGTATGTTAGGGTCAGCTTGTGTATTGATTCCTAAAGGCCCCTAGTGGTAACAGGCAGGAAGACCAGGGGTCTCCAGACAGAGGGAATAGGCTGCAAGTGTCAGACGTTTCTTTATCTCTCTTAAGCAGCCAGAGGAAACAAACTAGTGTTACATTTTTTCCCCTTCTCGATACAAATTTAAAAGGAGGTTTCTCTTAAAATTCTGTGTTGCCATGACGACTCCTGGCTCCACCTGCACTTAACTTTTCTCAAAACTTGAGCTAAGCAATGCATTTTTTCTTAAGGAAATGTTTGTTTTAAGCTATGTTAATATACTATGTATTTCCGATAGACTCTGTCTTCAGGTCAGTTCCCCCTAAAGGCTCAGAACCGACTTGACAAACCAGTATGTTTTACTCATACCTTGTTTGCCTAATCTATGTTAATGAAACAATATATTTGCTTGGAAATCTGCCTTTCTTCAAGATTCATGTCAATCATTTTATGGCCCGGGGTGACTCACCTGCTGCCAATGTTATCTCAATGCATGTTGTGGGTGAGGGGCCTGGTGCCATTCCCTGAGACATTGCCTTTCTTTCATTAGCAGACTGCTAGTGGCTGTATAACATCTGGCTACAGACTAGCAGGGGGTACTCTTACTGCCCCCATCTGATGTCTGTGTCAGCAGCTTTCTCTATCTCTTTTATACTTTAATAAAACTTTATGACACAAAAGCTCTGAGCGATCAAGGTTCATCAACTGGCCCTGGATTGAATTCTTCTCTGGAGGCCAAGAATCCTGGTGCCTTTCATGGTTCAGCAACAACCTTTCAGTCTTTTGTAATTCATACTGAATCTTCATTTCAGATTGAAGATGCATTCCATGGTATTGCCATCTTAAGTCTTTCCATAGCTATGAAATATCTGTACGTGTATTCAGGATATTTTTCAGCAATCGTGTATAATTTCCAGTGTGCCAGTCTTGTCATCCTCATTAAATCCATGGCAAAGTATTTTATTAATGTTGACATTATTGAAAGGGAATTGTTTTTTTAAATTCCTTTTCAGATTATTATTTGCTAGTGTATACAGATAAAACTGTGTAATCATTCATTTTTATCAGTTTGGACAGCTTGATAGTTGTCTTTATTTTCTTTACTTTCTCATACTTTAAGATTATCCTGACTCATATATTTACTGTCTCACCCCTAGTCTCAGTCATTTATTCAAAGAACTTCTGTCCTTTTTTTCTAACATTGAATTATTTTTGACTATGCTGGGTCTTTGTTGCTAGATGTCTAGTTGTAGTGAGCAGAGGCTACCCTCTAGTTGCCGTGCCATGGCTTCTCATTGCAGCTCTTTCTCTAGTTGCAGAACTTGGGTTCTGGAGCATGCAAATACTTCAATAGTCGTACAGGGGCTTAGTTGCCACTGGGCATGTGGAATCTTCTAGGACCAAGGATTAAACCTGTGTTCCCTGCATTGGTAGGCAGATCCTTTGCACTGGACCACCAGGGACATTTCCTGTTCCCTTTCATTAGAGAATGATATTTAAAACATACATGTAGGAGCTAAATATGCTCAGCTGACAATACTTGGAAATATATACATGTATTCCAGCTTACCTTTGAACATATTCAGTTAAAAGTAATTTGTGATAATGTCTCCATGGATCTTGTAAACTTTCCTTTTGTTTATCCATAACTTCCCATTCCAATGGTAAGATACCTGGCTTCCACCACTTGTCATGTATAGAATTCAGTGCTTGTCCCATGTGGTTACTGAAAAAACTGTCAGACTGTCTTCCCGAGAGGGTAACAGGCAGGAAGGCCAGGGGTCTCCAAACAGAGGAAATAGGCTGCAAGTGCCAGACATTTTTATCTCTCTTAAGCGGCAGGAGGAAACAAACTAGCTATATTTTTTTCCTTCTCTATAGAAATTTAAAAGGAGGTTTCTCTTAAAATACTGTGTTGCCATGACAACTGGTTTCACCTGAAGCTAACTATTTTCAAACCTTGAGTTAACCAATACATTTTTCTTATGGAAATATTTGTCTTAAGCTATGTTAATGTGCTATGCATTTACCCCAGACTCTGTCTTCAAGTGGGTTCCACCAAATGGCTCAGAACCTACTTCACAAACCAGTATGTTATACTCAGATATTGTTCCCCTAATCTATATAAATGAAACTATTTGTATGATAATCTGCCCTTCTACAAGATTCAAGTCAATCGTTTTATGGCCTGGGATGAATCATCTGGTGTCAAGATTATCACAAAATGCAATTTATGGATGAGGGGCCTGGTGCCATCCTGAGTTTTAAGACATTCCTTTCTTTCATTAACAGACTGCTAGTGACTGTATAACATCCAGCTGAAGACTAGCAGGGGGGTACTCTTTCTGCCCCCTTCTGATGCCTATGTCAGAAGCTTTCTCTATCTCCTTTATACTCTAATAAAACTTTATTACACAAAAGCTCTGAGCGATCCAGCCTCGTCTCTGGCCCCGGATTGAATTCGTCTCCTCCAGAGGCCAAGAATCCTGGCGTCTTATCGTTCAGCAACAACCTTTCATTCCAAAGGGGGCTGTGCATGCATCCCACCAGTATCTTGAGTATGTTTCTATAGGAGAGTTTACTATCAGTATACCCTCCGTGGCCCGGTGTCTATTTCAATCTTTACCAGTTATGAATGGGCTTGTTTGCTCTAGTGTTCTTGGGCAATTTGAGTACAGGTTCTTTGTCAGATAAGCATTTTTTAGGAAAACAATTTTATTTATTTTTGGCTGTGTTGGGTCTTCGTGTGTGGGCTTTTCCCTAGTTTGGGTGAGCGTGGGACATAACTAGTGGTGTGCGGGCTTCTCACTGCAGCTGCTCCTCTTGTTGTGGGGCACAGGCTCACGGGCTTCAGCAGTTGCAGTATGTCAGCTCGGCGTTGTGGCTTCCAGGATCTAGCACATAGGCTCAGCAGTTGTGGCACACAGGCTCCATAGCATGTGGGATCTTCCCACACCAGGGATCACACCTGCATCTCCAGCACTGGCAGGCGGATTCTTTACCATGGAGCCTCCAGGGAAGCCCTCGGGCATATTTTTGATTCTAGTTTCCCACACATGTACCTGGTGAGAGAGGCCAGGATCAAGAGGCCTGGCAGCTGGCAGTCCTCAGCCATAGTTCTGGCTGTGCCATTGAAAGCTCTGGGGCCTTTGGCGAGCACCTCAACTTCCCTAGGACTGTTTCCTCCCCTCAGAAATGCGTTGCTGTGGGACTGTAGCCCACCAAGCTCCTCTCTCCCTGGGATTTCTGAGGCCAGAATTCTGGAGGGGGTGCCATTTCCTTCTCTACAAGATAACATTTTGAAGATATTTTCTCCTGGATTGTGGTTTTGATGAAGAAAGGGGGATCCCTTCCAGGGCTTCAGAGTGAGTTCTTGTCTGACACTTGGAAATGAATTGTCTGAGGAGAGGAGTGCTGTCCAAGCAAGAGACTCTCTTGGGAAGGGCTGCTGGTGCGGAGGGCAGGAGGGCGAGGGAAACAGAGAGAACTGCTCTGCCACATGCCTCACAGTCTCAGGTTTTATGGTCATTGGGTTCCTTCCTGGTTTATCTCTTGCCAGTCATTCTGAATTGGGATCCTTCCTGGGGGCACACGCATCCCTCAGCCAAGCTGGATTCCAGCGAGGAGGATCCTGGGGTGTTGGTAGGACCTCTGGACTGGAGTCTCCCATCTCTTTTTGACCTCTCCAGAATCCTGGTTGGTGGTAGCTTGTGAGTTCCTTGATCCTTACCAGGACCTCCTATTGTAAGATGACTTCTGCAAGTGTTTTCTCTTCTCTCTTGCCTGGCAAGGGTGCGTGGTCAGTGGTTCATTTAACAGTTTGTCTTTTGGTTCTCTCAAATAAGGTCCTTCACAGAGTAAATGTATAAAATTGTAAAAGTCAATGTTTTAAATAATTTATATTCATAATTTTGTAAGTTGGCTTTTTTGTTGTGTGTTAGAACTTATCACCAGACAAAAGGTCATGTAGATCTTTTGTTGTTTTCTAAAATTTTATAGTTTTTTAAATTGAATTACGGTGTTAGTTGCAAAGTTTGTGTTTCTGTTCATTTCATTCCATCTGTTTGGTTTTCTTTCTCTTTTTTTTAACAGTTATTTCTTTTTAGCTGATTGATCATTGCTTTACAATATTGATTTGATTGGTCATACATCAACATGAATTAAACATAGGGGTACATGTGGCCCCTCACTCTTGAATCTCCCTCCCACGTCCCACCCATTCCCACCTCTCCAGGCTCAGAGAGCCCCAGTTTGAGTTCCCTGAGTCAGACAGCAAATTCCCACTGGTTGTGTAGTTACAATGGTGTCCATGCATCCGTGCTGGTCTCCCCATTCATCTCACCCTCTCCCTCTTGTTCCCCACCCTTGTCCGTAAGTCTGTTCTCTATGTCTGCATCTCCACTGCTGCTCCGTGAACAGATTCGTCAGGACCATCCTTCTAGAGTCCAGGTTTTTCTCTTTCTGACTGACTTCCCTGTTTCATATGCTCTAGGTTCATCCACTTCATGAGAAGTGCCTCAAATGTGATCCTTTTTATGGCCGCATTCCATACAGGCTCTGACTGTTCCTTACCGTGTTTTGAGGAGGGTCGTGGAGCTATTCGGCTCCATTTGGGTTTGGGCTTCCAGTCTGAGCGCTCCCTCAGAGCTGCTTCTGGGTGAGCCCTCTGGGCTGTGTGAGCGCGGAGCTGCCCGCTCTTCTCCGGCGGCCCGCAGGGGGCGCCAAAGCCCCCTCTGACCCGCGGGCGCAGGACGCTCTGCCCTCAGACTGGGCTGGGTGACCAGCTGGCGGGAGCTTTCTCTCCTCAGGGCCGTCAGGGCTCGGGCTTCTGGAAACGGGGCTGCGTCCAGGCTGAGAGGAGCGGGCTTGCCTCAGTGCCCCAGCAGGGAGGCGCTGCAGGAGGGAAAAATGAGGACGAAGTAGACGTTTCCTGTGTCCAGCTGAGTGCTGACCGGAGGGCCATCTCAGAGGACTTGGGGCGCGGGGGGAGAGCTCCATGTGCAAAACGGCGGGTTTTCAGTTAGATTTCTGTTAGATGATCTAGAGCATGACCAGTGATATTCTTCAGTGCAGGTGGCCAGTTTTCCTGACACTGTTCCTTGAGAAATCTGTCCTTTCCTCTTCTCTCGTTCCTGGTTTGATGTTCATGAACTGACCGCGCACATGTGGGTTCACTCCTGGGCTCTCTATGCCTTCCTCGAGTCCACGTGTCTGTGTTCGTGCCAGGTCCTCACTGTGGTGCTTCCTACCGCTCCGTGATGTAGTTTGAAGTTGGAGAGGAAGATGCATCCAGCTGTGTTCTTCTTTCAGTCTTTTTGGCTGTTTAAGGTCCTAATATTAGCAGCCTAATATTAGGAATATTTCTATTTCTGTGAAAAATGCCATTGAATATTATTTTGTGATTGCAGTCAGTGTATTTGTTGATGATTTTGGGTGGAATGGACCTTTTAATTCCTCATTGTTCCAGTGCATGAGCTGGAATAGTTTTCTGTTTATTTGTGTTTTCTTTGGTTTCTTTATCAGTGCTTTCTAGTTTTCTAACTACTGGTCTTTTATGTCCTTGATTAAGTTTGTTGCTAGATGTTTTATTCTTTTTGATGCAATTGTAAGTGGGATTTTCATAATTTTTGTTTCTGATTGTTATTAGTATATAGAAACATAACTGATTTTTGTATATTGATTGGGATTATAAACTGTAGTATTTTAAGTGATTGTAAATTGATCCGAAATTATTCAACTTTACTGAATGTAGTCTAACAACTTTTCGTGAAGTCATGGGGAACTTTTTATTTGTAAAATATGTTTCTCCTGCAATAGGTCATCCAGAGGACCCAAGACTTGGTGGTTACTAATAAACTTCCCACAGTACTTCTTCATTCCATGTGGACTCCTTCAACGGCAGTGAGCATCACAGCTTCCCTTGAACTTCGTCTAGGTAAGTGTTGGCCTCTATAAGAAAGTTTCAAGCCTATCTAATCTGATTTTCTTTTATGGAATTGACATGATTGTTCTGAAACATAATTTACTTTCCGGTAATTTAAAATGTACAGAAAACTCCTAGCAATGGGAAAAAGTGCTTGCATTTGCCACATCATCTAAAATACTCCATGTGTTTTATCCAAAATGGGTGCATTCTCCTGCAGAACCAGCACATAACCTCCCAAATCAGGAAACCATATGGTTTCTACATTATAATGTAATCCATAGCCCCACTTCCCTTTCAGCAATTGTTCAATTGTATGAATATATCTTTTCTTCCCATCCTTTTCCACATCCTTTTTTTTTTTTTTTTTTGTTACTGAGATTTTCAGTTATTTGGACAGACTTGATGGATTTAAGGCAGACATGGTGAATATGGGATCTGGGTTGCCTTATCTATATGTATTTTTTTCACTAAAGATGGTTTTAATGTTTATTCATGTTGTAACATGTATGAATTCTGCATTCTTTTTTTTTCCCCATAGTAATTAAAAATAAATAACATGCCATTTACCATGTAGATATTTGTAAGCATACAGTGTTGTAGTATGAACTACCTTTACTTGTTTTGCAAACCAGTTTAATAATGTGTACCTTGTGCATGCTTTGGAGAAACTCAGGAAACTGAGTCAGTGACTGAAATGGCCCAAGATATCACTTTAGATACCATCTTCATCTAAAAACAAAACAGGGGTTTCCTGGTGGTCCAGTGGCTAAGACTGGACACTCCCAAAGAAGGAGGCCTAGGTTCAATCCCTGATCCAAGAACTACATCTTCCATGCCACAATGAAAAGTTTGCATGCTGTCACTAAATATCTGGCTTGCCTCAACGAAGGTCGACCTGGTGCAGTCAAATAAAACAAACAAATAAATAAATAAAACCAAAGGAAAGGAAAGATATGGTTGTTGTACAGATTTAAGTCTTAGCTTTCCCTATTGATAAAAATAAGAGTTTCACAAGACTGTCATCCTTCAATCTGGCAGATACTGAGGATTCCTTTGAAATGAGATTTCTTTTGTAAATGTGACTCACAGAAAAGCCATCTTGAACTTGGGTTTCAGAGATGATCATGTGTCCTCTTTAAAAAAAAATGTTGGAGGGAGCTAAGATGGCAGAGGAATAGGACAGGGAGACCACTTTCTCCTCCACAAGTTCATTGAAAGAACATTTGAACGCTGAGCAAACTCCACAAAACAACTTCTGATCGCTAGCAGAGGACATCAAGCACCCAGAAAAGCAGCCCATTGTCTTCAAAAGGATTGCTGTATGGATGGAGAAGTCTTGAGGCTACTGGAAGAATAAGACTGAAATCCAGAGGCAAGAGGCTTAAACCCAAAACCTGAGAACACCAGAAAACTCCTGACTACAGGGAACATTAATTAATAAGAGATCATCCAAAAGCCTCCATACCTACACTGAAACCAACCACCACCCAAGAGCCACTAAGTTCCAGAGCAAGACATACCATGCAAATTCTCCAGCAAAGCAAGAACATAACCCTGAGCGTCAATATACAGGCTGCCCAAAGTCACACCAAACCCATAGACCCATCTCAAAACTCACTACTGGACCCTCCATTGCACTCCAGAGAGAAGAAATCCAGCTCCATGCACCAGAACACCGACGCAAGCTTCCCTAACCAGGAAACCTTAACAAGCCAATCGTCCAACCCTACCCACTGGGAGAAACCTCCACAATAAAAAGGAACCACAGTCTACCAGAACACAGAAAGGCCACCCCAAACACAGTAATCTAAATAAGATGAAAAGGCAGAGAAATACCCAACAGGTAAAGGAACATGAAAAATGCCCACCAAGCCAAACAAAAGAGGAGGAGATAGGGAATCTACCCGAAAAAGAATTTAGAATAATGATAATAAAAATGATCCAAAATCTTGAAAACAAAATGGAGTTACAAATAAATAGCCTGGAGACAAGGATTGAGAAGATGCAAGAAATGTTTAACAAGGACCTAGAAGAAATAAAAAAAGAGTCAATTGAAAAAGAATAATGCAATAAATGAGATCAAAAACACTCTGGAGGGAACCAACAGTAGAATAATGGAGGCAGAAGATAGGATAAGTGGGGTAGAAGATAAAATGGTGGAAATAAATGAAGCAGAGAGGAAAAAAGAAGAATCAAAAGAAATGAGGACAACCTCAGGGACCTCTGGGACAATGTGAAATGCCCCAACATTCGAGTCATAGGAGTCCCAGAAGGAGAAGACAAAAAGAAAGGCCATGAAAAATTACTCGAGGAGATAATAGCTGAAAAATTCCCTAAAATGGGGAAGGAAATAGTCACACAAGACCAAGAAACCCAGAGAGTCCCAAACAGGATGAACCCAAGGCGAAACACCCCAAGACACATATTAATCAAATTAACAAAGATCAAACACAAAGAACAAATATTAAACGCAGCAAGGGAGAAACAACAAATAACACACAAAGGTATTCCCATAAGGATAACAGCTGATCTTTCAATAGAAACTCTTCAGGCCAGAAGGGAATGGCAGGACATACTTAAAGTAATGAAAGAGAATAATCTACAACCTAGATTGCTGTACCCAGCAAGGATCTCATTCAGATATGAAGGAGAATTCAAAAGCTTTACAGACAAGCAAAAGTTGAGAGAATTCAGCACCACCAAACAGCTCTTCAACAAATGCTAAAGGATCTTCTCTAGACAGGAAACACAGAAAGGTTGAATAAATGTGAACCCAAAACAACAAAGCAAATGGCAACAGGACCATGCTGCTGCTGCTGCTGCTAAGTCGCTTCAGTCCCATTCTTATCAATAATTACCTTAAATGTAAATGGGTTTAATGCCCCAACCAAAAGACAAAGACTGGCTGAATGGATACAAAAGTAAGACTCCTATATATGCTGTCTACAAGAGACCCACCTCAAAGCAAGGGACACATACAGACTGAAAGTGAAGGGCTGGAAAAAAATATTTCACGCAAACAGAGATCAAAAGAAAGCAGGAGTCGCAATACTCATATCAGATAAAATAGACTTTAAAATAAAGGCTGTGAAAAGAGACAAAGAAGGACACTACATAATGATCAAAGGATCAATCCAAGAAGATATAACAATTATAAATATATATGAACCCAACATAGGAGCACCGCAATATGTAAGGCAAAGGCTAACAAGTATGAAAGGGGAAATTAACAATAACATAATTATAGTGGGAGACTTTAATACCCCACTCACACCTATGGATAGATCAACTAAACAGAAATTTAACAAGGAAACACAAACTTTAAATGACACAATGGACCAGCTAGACCTAATTGATATCTATAGGACATTTCACCCCAAAACAATCACTTTCACCTTTTTCTCAAGTGCACATGGAACCTTCCCCAGAATAGATCACATTCTGGGCCATAAATCTAGCCTTGGTAAATTTAAAAAAAATTGAAATCATTCCAGTCATCTTTTCTGACCACAATGCAGTAAGATTAGATCTCAATTACAGGGAAAAAAAATATTAAAAATTCAAATATTTGGAGGCTAAATAACACGCTTCTGAATAACCAACATATCATAGAAGAAGTCAAAAAAGAAATCAAAATATGCATAGAAATGAATGAAAATGAAAACACAACAACCCAAAACCTAAGGGACACTGTAAAAGCAGTGCTAAGGGGAAGGCTCATAGCAATACAGGCTTACCTCAAGAAACAAGAAAAAAAGTCAAATAAATAACCTAACTCTACACCTAAAGCAACTAGAGAAGGAAGAAATGAAGAACCCCAGGGTTCATAGAAGGAAAGAATTCTTAAAAATTAAGGCAGAAATAAATGCAAAAGAAACAAAAGAGACCATAGCAAAAATCAACAAATCTAAAAGCTGGTTTTTTGAAAAGGTAAATAAAATTGACAAACTGTTAGCTAGACTCATCAAGAAACAAAGGAAGAAGAACCATATGAACAAAATTAGAAATGAAAATGGAGAGATCACAACAGACAACACTGAAATACAAAGGATCATAAGAGACTACTACCAGCAGCTATATGACAATAAAAAGGACAACTTGGAAGAAACGGACAAATTCTTAGAAAAGCATAACTTTCCAAAACTGAACTGGGAAGAAGTAGAAGATCTTAACAGACCCATCACAAGCACGGAAATCAAAACTGTAATCAGAAATCTTCCAGAAACAACAGCCCAGGACCAGTTGGCTTCACAGATGAATTCTACCAAAAATTTAGAGAAGAGTTAACACCTCTCTTACTCAAACTCTTCCAGAAAATTTCAGAAGAAGGTAAACTTCCAAACTCATTCTATGAGGCCGCCATAACCCTAATACCAAAACCAGACAAAGTTGTCACAAAAAAAAAGAAAACTACAGGCCAATTTCACTGATGAAGATAGATGCAAAAATCCTTAACAAAATTCTGGCAAACAGAATCCAACAACATATTAAAAAGATCATACATCATGACCAAGTGGGCTTTATCCAAGGAATGCAAGGATTCTTTAATATCCACAAATCAATCAATGTAATACACCACATTGACAAATTGAAAGATAAAAACCATATGATTATCTCAGTAGATGCAGAAAAAGCCTTTGACAAAATTCAACATCCATTTATGATAAAAACTCTCCAGAAAGCAGGAATAGAAGGAACACACCTCAACATAATAAAAGCTATATATGACAAACCTACAGAAAGCATTACCCTCAATGGTGAAAAACTGAAAGCATTTCCCCTAAAGTCAGGAACAAGACAAGGGTGCCCACTCTCACCACTACTATCCAACATAGTTTTGGCCACAGCAATCAGAGCAGAAAAAGAAATAAAAAGAATCCATATAGGAAAGGAAGAAGTAAAACTCTCACTGTTTGCAGACAACATAATCCTCTACATAGAAAACCCTAAAGACTCCACCAGAAAATTTCTAGAACTAATCAATAAATATAGTAAAGTTGCAAGATATAAAATTAACACATAGAAATCCCTTGCATCCCTATACACTAACAATGAGAAAACAGAAAGAGAAATTAAGGAAACAATACCGTTCACCATTGTAACAAAAAGAATAAAATACTAGGAGTATATCTACCTAAAGAAACAAAAGACCTATACATAGAAAACTATAAAACACTGATGAAAGAAATCAAAGAGGACACAAATAGATGGAGAAATGTACCGTGTTCATGGATTGGAAGAATCAATATTGTGAAAATGAGTATACTACCAAAAGCAATCTGTATTTTCAATGCAATCTCTATCAAGCTACCAATGGTATTTTTCACAGAACTAGAACAAATAATTTCACAGTTTGTATGGAAATACAAAAAACCTCAAATAGCCAAAGCAATCTTGAGAAAGAAGAATGGAACTGGAGGAATCAACCTGCCTGACTTCAGACTCTACTACAAAGCCACAGTCATCAAGACAGTATGGTACTGGCACAAAGACAGAAATATAGATCAACGGAACAGAATAGGAAGCCCAGAAATAAATCCACGAACCTATGGACACCTTATCTTCAACAAAGGGGGCAAGAATATACAATGGAGAAAAGACAACCTCTTTAACAAGTGGTGCTGGGAAAACTGGTCAACCATTTGTAAAAGAATGAAACGAGAACACTTTCTAACACCATACACAAAAATAAACTCAAAATGGATTAAAGATCTAAATGTAAGACCAGAAACTATAAAACTCCTAGAGGAGGACATAGGCAAAACACTCTCCGACATAAATCACAGCAAGATCCTCTATGACCCACCTCCCAGAATATTGGAAATAAAAGCAAAAATAAACAAATGGGACCTAATGAAACTTAAAAGCTTTTGCATAACAAAGGAAACTATAAGCAAGGTGAAAAGACAGCCTTCAGAATGGGAGAAAATAATAGCAAACAAAGCAACAGAAAAAGAATTAATCTCAAAAATATACAAGCAACTCTTGAAGCTCAATTCCAGAAAAATAAATGACCCAATCAAAAAATGGGCCAAAGAACTAAACAGACATTTCTCCAAAGAAGACATACAGATGGCTAACAAACACTTGAAAAGATGCTCAACATCATTCATTATCAGAGAAATGCAAATTGAAACCCACAGTGGGGTACCATTACACGCCAGTCATATCCAAAAGTCTACAAGCAATAAAAGCTGGAGAAGGTGTGGAGAAAAGGGAACCCTTTTACACTGTTGGTGGGAATGCAACCTAGTACAGCCACTATGGAGAACAGTGTGGAGATTCCTTTAAAAACTGGAAATAGAACTGCCATATGACCTAGCAATCCCACTCCTGGGCATACACACTGAGGAAACCAGAACTGAAAGAGACACATGCACCCCAATGTTCATTGCTGCACTATTCATAATAGCCAGAACATGGAAGCAAGCTAGATGCCCATCAGCAGATGAATGGATAAGAAAGCTATGGTAAATATACACAATGGAATATTATTCAGCCATTAAAAAGAATACAATTGAATCCCTTCTAATGAGATGGATGAAACTGGAGCCCATTATACAGAGTGGAGTAAGCCAGAAAGATAAATACCAATATAGCATACTAATGCATATATATGGAATTTAGAAAGATGGTAATGATAACCCTATATGCAAGATAGAAAAAGAGACACAAATATATAGAACAGACTTTTGGACTCTATGGGAAAAGGCAAGGGTGGGATGATCTGAGAGAATAGCATTGAAACATGTACACTATCAAGTGTGAAACAGTTCACCAGCCCAGGTTGGATGCATGAGACAAGTGCTCAGGGCTGGTGCACTGGGATGACCCAGAGGGATGGGATAGGGAGAGAGGTGGGAGGGGGGTTCAAGATGGGGAACACATGTAAATCCATGGCTGATTCATGTCAATGTATGGCAAAAACCACTACAATATTGTAAAGTAATTAGCCTCCAACTAATAAAAATAAATGAAAAAATAAAATAAAATAAAAAAGTTAAGTAGGTCCAACTAATTCTCATGCTGAAGAGGTATATTTTGGGGTAAAATTTGCTCCCCTTCACTTTGGATGTATCCCAATTTGCTTACACAGTCATCTACAAAAGACATCCTGATATTTGAAAGCTTTTAGCTATTACAAGTAGAGCTGCTGTGTATAATTGTGTGATAGTTTTTGTCTGGACACTTTTTCAAAGCTGTTTACTAAGTGCTAAATGTGTAGTGTTCAGATCACAGGTGAGCCTTGTTCAGCTGTGGGAAAATCCAGCTAAGTTTCTCTGGCATGTGAGATCTTCCTGGCTAAGGGGTTGAACTTGAGTGTCTTGCATTGTCAGGCAGATTCTTTACCACTGAGCCACCAGAGAAGCCCTGCCCCCCTCCTTTTTTTTAGTTTACTGGATCTAATAGTGTACAGTGTTACTTCACTGTTGTTTTAGTTTGTAATTTCCTAATGATATATGATTTTGAGTGTTTTTGATATGTTTATTTACTATCTGTATATTTTCTTTGGCCAGGCATTCAGATTTATACATTTTTTAATGAGGTTATTTGTTCCAAATTTTTTGGTACAGTTGGAGTACAATCCTTTATCAAATATATATTTTGTAAATATATTTTTCTTTGGCTTGTGTTTAAGTTTTGTAAATAAGGTTTTTCACAGTTTAAATTTATAATTTTTTAAGGTTCGTTTTATAAATTTTATATTCTTTTTTGGATAGACTTAATTTTTTTTTTCTTTTTTGGTTAAATTTCATAAGCAAAATTGAGGTACTGTAGATACAGTTTTAAGCAAAGCTGAGGTACCCTAGATACAGTTTTGCCTTTTGTCTGTTGAGAAGTTTGAGTGAGGTTGGTGTCGATTGTAAAATTATGTCTACATTCATTTGATTGGATATGTCTTCCAATTATTTGAATAATTGGTTTTGGAGATGTCATGGGAATTCACTTTCCCCAAGGGAAACTGGGTAGGTTCTGTGAAACATGAACTGTCTTCGATCCCTGGGAATCACTTTCTGCTTTTTCTGGCTTTGGATTTGACTTGTTTAGATATCTCATACTAGTGGAATCACAGAAAGTTTCTCCTTTTTTGGTCTGGTTTATTTCACTTAATATAAATGAGCATAAGGTTCGTCCACATTGTAGCACTGTCAGATTTACTGTCTTTGAAGGGCGGAATCATATTCCATTGTGTGTATACCACAGTTTGTTTATGGAATTGGCTGTCCATGGACACTTAGATTGCTTGTTTGTTGGCCAGCGTGAATCATGCTGTTGTGAATATGACTGCAGAAATAAGCATTTTTTTCAGCCCCTTTTTCCAAACCTTTTGGGTACATAGCATGAATTAGAATTGAACTATATTCCATGTGTTAGTTTTGGAGTAATTTCTGTAACGTCTTGCACAGTGGCAGAACCATTTCAGTTTATTTTTTTGTATGGTAGAATACTGTTAAAGCTTTTGAATATACCCTGTGTTACATATTCATTCACCCACCAATGGACACTTGAATGGGTTCTACCTTTGGGCTATTGTGAATAATGTCACTATGAATATTTGTGTACCAGTTTTTGTTTGAATTATTAACAAATACATAGTACTATATATGAAAGAAACCACAAGGACCTATTGTATAGTTTAGGAAACTGTATTGAATATCTTATGATAATGTATAATGGAACAGAATCTCAAAAGGAATATATGAAAAAGACATAATACCATGATGATTTTTGTGCCAATACTATGAGTTATCATAGCACTAGCCAACATGTATTTATACACACCACTAAAATATTCACATCCTTAAGTATATTTCACTGCTTGATTATATAAAAATAGAGAATTCAAACAGAGAATAAATAAACTTCCTGTCATTGCTCATCATAATTTATGCACTATTACTACCTGTAACACTCATTGTATAAGTGCTGGACTAGGAATTTACATTCATGTAAACCAAGAGATTGTGAAGGTGTAAGGAAGTATAACTTATTTAATTCCTTAACGAAGGATTATAGAACTCTACGTACATGAAGCGAATGAAAGTCAAATGGTTTAACGGAACCACATTCTTACTAGAGGGATGAGCTTCCACCCCACCCAATGTTAGCTCACAATTAAATCCTGCAGTCATCCGGCCTCAATGTCTGCTTCATGACATCCAGAAAGAAAAGGTGAGGAAGTCCTGGCAAAATCGTTGCTATTTTTCTTTCTTTGATTTGTATTTTATCACAGGGCTTGGTAAAAAGAGGGCCTAAACTGTTTTTAGAGTTCCATCCCAAGGCTTGCTCTGGCATGTTACATATGTTGACAAACTGCTGATTATTTTCAACAAAGGACAATGATCTGCACTTCACTATCTGTTGCTTGAGCTGGAATAGTAGGCAACCCTTTAAGTGTAGTCCTTCATGCTGAAGTAGGCATACCTGAAGCAGTAGCATAAGATGAACACATTTATCATGTAGACATCGCATCCCATGAATTTGTAATAATTTTTCAGTTATACCCATCATCATTGGAGGAACTGACTTGTCCCAGTAATAACTGTAGTACCCAGCATAACAGTTCCTTGACTATATAATACACTTATGAGTACTTCTTCCAATGTTCTTTCTCCTACTTCAGTCATGAACAGGAGAAGCTGATGGCAGTGGTTCTTGAAATGTATATTGATTCTTAGGTGGCACAGTTGGTAAATAATCTGCCTTCCAGTGCAGGAGATGAAAGTGATGTGGGTTTGATCCCTGGGTCAGGAAGATAACAATACATACACTCGTTTTATGTGAACAAGTTTTATACTTATGAGTTTTTTTCTTCTGTATACAGAATATATAGTTGGACTATAAAGAAACTGAGCACTGAAGAATTAATGCTTTTGAACTGTGGTGTTGGAGAAGATTCTTGAGAGTCCCTTGGACTGCAAGGAAATCCAACCAGTCCATCCTAAAGGAAATCAGTTCTGGGTGTTCATTGGAAGGACTGATGTTGAAGCTGAAACTCCAATATTTTGGCCACCTGATGCAAAGAGCTGACTCGTTTGAAAAGACCCTGATGTTGGGAAAGATTGAAGGCAGGAGAAGGGGACGACAGAGGATGAGATGGTTGGATTGCATCACTGACTCAATGGTCACGAGTTTGGGCAAACTCTGGGAGTTGGTGATTGACAGGGAGGCCTGGCGTACTGCGGTTCATGGGGTCGCAAAGAGTCAGACACGACTGAGCGACTGAACTGAACTGAACTGAACAGAAAAACAAATACTGTTCAAGGACACTGAAAGAACCCTAATGTTGAAAATCAGATCTGTATTGTGAGCGATGCTTAGAAATCCATGAGTTGAAGCATAATATTATGCCTATCATACTTGTAGTTCCCTCAGCGAGATAGGTTGAGAAAAGCTCTTCATTCATGGTATAGATTCATGAAGAAGCTAAATAGCATTAATCTTTTACGTTGACAACTGTGAATTTAAATCTCCTGTGAATACTATGTGACAACCACACATACCAACATGATTTATTAGTATTATATCAATATTTTTAGTCCTATTGCATTTCAACTAAAAATATCAATATACAATTGTACATGAAGTCACGACATAAAATCAGGGCAAATACAAAATATTCTATCCTTTGAGAAAGGGAGTGGCAAATCTATGTGTTTTGCCTATTGCATTTTTATATATTAGATCCTTAAGTATTTTATTCACCACACCCAACTGAATGATTCACAAATGTTTCAGAGAGGAAAGGATCATTTCTTTTTAACAATGAGTAGTTCAACTCCTCTCAAAGCAAATACCAGATGGTAATAAATATGAAGGACGAAGTTGATTATTCATATTTATGTTACTCATTCATCAGCTTGACAAAGGTACTAGATCTGTTACCACATTTTTTTTTTTTTAAGTAATATCCGCATGTGAAAGTGAAAGTGGCTCAGTCGTGCCTGACTCCTTGCGGTCTCATGAACTATACAGTCCATGGAATTCTCTAGGCCAGAATACTGGAGTGGGTAGCCTATCCCTTCTCCAGGGGATCTTCCCGACCCAGGACTCAAAGCGGGGTCTCCTGCGTTGCAGGCAGATTCTTTCCCAACTGAGCTATTAGGGCTTCCCTGGTGGCTCAGTTGGTAAAGAATATCTGCATAACTGTCTATCAATTTGGAATTAGCTATCTGTCTGTGAGCAGGACCGGTCATAAGTAGCTTCTGTGAGAAAACAGAAGCATGTCTGTCTGACTTGCTTCTCCAAGGAGCTTTCACTGTTCTTGCGCTAGTCAACATGGCAAGTGTTAGGTTCGGTTTCTAAGTGAGAATTCCAGTGAGAAACGAATGGCTACTGTCACAGCTGGCCATTGAGGTACTTAATGGGAGAGGCAATCCTAGCTCTACCAAGCAGTAGCCATCACGAAATCAGCTATTGTCATTGTAGCCAAGTTCCTTGAATTTGTAGTGTTATTTGCTGTGTTATTCAAGAATATGCCTTCACCCTGCCAGTAACACATATTTCCATAACACATAGTGATGCACTCAACCGATGTGCATCCTCCAGTAAAGCCCAGCCCTGATGTCTTATAGGAGCCTCTCCGGCCATTGTCATAAGTGAGTCTAATTTTGTGTGAGACCATGAAAACTCAGTGCTTTTATTATGCTTGCGCTTATGACAGGAGGTCTGAGAAGGCACTTCTGAAGGTTTATTCCTACCAGTCGTTGTCATTTTTATTGAGTCTTTAAAGGTTCAGTCACTGAGGTGTTGCTTCTACACTTGTACTAGGCTGAGTAGCAGCATGCCCTTTCTCCCTAAGTGCAGTAGAAGTCATCCCCACTTCCCAACATGTCTGTCTTCTGTCCTCTGGAGTATGTATTGCTTGAGCTCATCACAGCCTGGTGGATGGAAATCATCAGGATATTCTAGAAACCCTTTTTGTTGCAGTCTCTTCAGGAGGTTACAAGTGCTGCAAACCTCAGGATTTTACAAAGCACTTTTTACAACCTCAGATGAAGAAGAAAGCAACACTCATGACAGTCACAGGCTTCCATGGCCTGTACATGATCACGGGCTTTGCTTTCATAATCATCCTGTTTTTTATAGCAACTAAGATGTCACTGTATTTTTTTATCATCACTTTATCTTTGATGTTTTTTAGATATATTATGGATTTTCCTATATATCTTCACTTATTGATGAGGGTCTTATATTAGTAGTAGTTACTAAAACTGACTTCCAGTCAGCTAGCTGTGGTAGAATAGGAAAAAGAAAGACCAACTGTATATTATTAACATTATGTATTAATGTATTATTAGTTTTATTGTTTGCAGTCATCCAATTCTAACTTTCTGAAATAAACATTCAGAAAAATCATGTCCTTTTGAATGTCCATTTGACTGTATATGAGCACAGCAATATTATTACATAAAATTGTTTAGTTTCCATTACATTTCTCCTGTTTGATGTAGATATCCGCCTTTGGTTCTATCACTAGTATTGCAAGTAAAAAAAAAATTAATTAGAGCTCCAATGGTATTTTTACTGTTAGCAATAAGTATAGCATAATGTGAACACAGAAGAGGTTAGAGTAGACCAAATATGAAAGTTAGTTTAAAAGAAAATATGCAATGTTGAATGATTACAGTAGGATTAAATTTATAGATATGAAGTTCCTTTAGTATTATTCTATCCTTTGAGTTTCCTTTGCAGGGGTGTTAATGTACAGATTCCAGTGCCATGGCTAGAGTGAATAATACTGTCATTATTCATGAGAGCAACTCTACTAATTCTTAACGCTCATGTCACTCAAGGTATTTTAATACCTATCATGTTGGTAGTGTTTGTAGTTTGTGAAGTCACATAAGTTGTGTTGATTCAAGCAATAGTATCAAACAGCTATGGCATCAATTATAGATGTGAATAGATATAGAATGTGAATCTTTTTCACTGTGACCTTATTATTTAAGGTATTCTATTAATACCAGTTAAAAAAAAAAAGCTGTGCAGAAATAATACAATGTTTATTAAGAAAACAAGATTTACTAATTCATTTTATTATTCTATTTCTTTTAAACTGATTTAATGACAACAGGCTTAACTTTTCATCAACTTGTATGACCATCAGCAGTTTGACCAAGTTGAAGAACATGGCTCGTTGGTAGTCTTCCTCATCAGCTCACTCCATCTACTAGCTTTAAAATTGTTTTGTACAGAGCTCAAACAACATCTAGGTGTTAATCCAGTCTTTTGTTTGATTATTGTGCAGGATCATTCTAAAAGTAAAAGTATGCCTGTATGAGTTAGAGCTCTGATCCCAACAACCCATGTAGAAGCTTCCACTGAGAAATGTATGGTTTTTGCACAAATGCTACTGAAATTTGTGGATGTGGTATACTGCGAATCACAATAAATGCAAACAGCTTCACATGCTACTTATTTGAAACCACCACTACTAATGACATTCTTATTCATTTGAGGACTAAATATAGCCAACTTAGGCTGTGTTTGCCAAATCGACTTTGAAGTGTTCTTCACATAGTCCTTCATCAGTCCACGGCACTTGTCAGATAGAGGAAACCCTTGCTACATCAAGGTTGTGAACACGTATACTCATGTTTTGTTTGAGATTTTAAAGTCATTCTTCAGTTTTCTTTGAGGCATGGTTCTGTATATGCCCCGTGGATCCCCAAATCCACTGATGTTCATGTGTCTTGGGTCTTCCCAGGTGGTGTTAGTGGTAAAGAACCCATCTGCCAATGCAGGAGACATAGGATATATGGGTTTGAACACTGGGGCAGGAAGATCTCCTGAAGGGGAGAGCATGGCAACCCACTCCAGTATCCTTGCCTGGAGAATTCCATGGATGGAGAAGCCTGGTGGGCCCTAGTCCATATGATCCCAAAGAGTTGGACACGATGTAAGTGACTTAGCATAACACATGATTCATTGTAATAGCTGAAATAATGGAGATGACATGTAAAGAAGTGCCAGCAGGTGAAAGTCAATATTCACCACTTTTAAAAGTTTAAACTTTGGAATTTATTGTGATATTTTACATCCATATTTGTATGACTTCATAGTTGGAGAATCTATGCATATGGAGGGCTGATTGTGTTATATTTATGTTGAGGGAAGATTTAATTTTATGTGGTTTGAGATATGGGCCCCATTTCATTTGTATGCAGGTGTATACTCATCACCTATCATCATTTTTTTTTCTATCATCATTTTTTGAAAAGACCATTGTTTTGAAAAGTTGTTGCCGAACCGCGAAAGATGCCAAGATTCTTGGCCTCCTTAGGAGAAGAATTCAATCCGGGGCCAGTGACGAGGCTTGATTACTCAGAGCTTTTGTGTCACAAAGTTTTATTAAAGTATAAAAGAGCTTCTGACATAGACATCAGAAGGGGGCAGAAAGAGTGCCCCCTGCTAGTGTTTAGCTGGATGTTATATAGCTACTAGCAGTCTACTAATTAGAGAAAGGAAGTGTCTCAAAGCTCAGAGAATGGCAGCAGGCCCCTCACCCACAAGATACATGGAGATACCAATGGCACCAGGTGAGTCATCCTGGGCCATAAAACGATTGACATGAATCTTGGAGAAAGGCAGATTTCCAAGCAAATATATAGCTTCATTAACACAGATTAGGAGAACAAGGTATGAGTAAAACATACTGGTTTGTCAAGTCAGTTCTGAGCCTTTAGGCAGAACCGATTTGAAGGTAGAGTCTAGGGTAAATGCATAGTACATTAATATATCTTAAGGCAAACATTTCCATAAGAAAAATGCCTTGGTTAGCCCAAGGTTTGAGAAAAGTTAAGTTCAGGTGGAACCAGGTGTCATTATAACAACACAGAATTTTAAGAGAAAACCTCTTTTTAAATTTGTATCAAGAAGGGGAAAAAAGATAACACTAGTTTGTTTCTTCCTGCCTCTTAAGAGAGAGATAAAAAATAGACATCTGACACCTGCAGCCTATTTCCTCCCTTTGGAGAAGTCTGGCCTTCCTACCTGTTACACTCTCAGTTTTGTTAATTGAATGTTATCTGCCTTGTGAAACTTTGAGTCTAGAAGTATGTGTTTATTTGGGGGTATTTCATCCGATTTCATTTAAATGCATATGTTAATGGTAATATTACAAAGTTTTACATGCTGTTGCTTTGCATACTGACATATGACATTGGGAAATGTGAGTCTCCAAGTTTGATTTTGTTTTTCAAGTTTGTTTTACTTTTTAGGAGTACAAAGAAAAATAATATGACTGTTAAAATCAGCTTTTGTATTTTTTGCCAAATATTAATTCTGATCACATCGAATCTGGAGGTGTGTCTGTGCATTAAAGCCCTAATAACTATGCTAATTCATTTCACTACCATGGGACATTTTCATATCTATTGAGGACTTACTTCATTTATTTCAGTCATACTTGTTTAATTTTCTGTCTTACAGTCTTGTTCATAGATCAAAGCTATTAAATATTGAAAACGACATTTGAAATGGTCATTTCTTTTTAAATTCCTTGTGAGGTTATTCATTGGTAGTTTATAAAACTGAATGGATTGTGTGTAGCCATACTTTCTTATTGTCATTCTGTGAATTTGAAGAATGTCTGAAGTTGTTTATGCCTTAAACGCTAATACAGATGATGTCCAATATTTATCTGAAGAGACTTGCTTTCAATTTGTAGTTTCCTATGCATACGTCTGATGGACAGGGAGGCCTGGCGTGCTGCGATTCATGGGGACCCAAAGAGTCGGACACGACTGAGCAACTGAACTGAGTTGAACTGATGCGTATGTCTTTCTTTATGGATTTGGGGGAACTTGTATTGGAACACTGAAGAATCTGTTAGAGCAACCATGCTGACCTTTTTTCTGACAGTCATAATTAAGATTTTCATTGTCAATGATGAGCATGACATTTGTACTGTCATTTGGCGCAATGCTTTGGATCCTAGTGGAAAAACGTGCTGTTAATCCTCCTTTTGTGAGGGTTGAAACCATCGTAAAAACTGAAATTTGTTTAAATATTTATGGTTTAAATATATCTTGTGTATATAATTACCCAGATTACTGTTGGGTATTAGATTGCAATGTTACAATATGTGTGACATACATATTGTCCCACTGTTATTGATAGGATATGTGGTGGAGAGGTATTTGGTGGTGCAAGTGATTTAAATGATGTGTTTACAGTGTTTATATTCTTGTTGTGCAGTTAATGGGTCTTGGATCCACGTTTGAAATATGACTCCCTTGTCTTTTGTGATGCATGAGAAGTGCCAAAATTGAAGATGATGCAGGTAGTACCTCAAAAGGTAAGTCTAGGGTTGAGGGTGTGAGTAAGGTGTGGGGGAGAGTGTGGGTTAGGTTTAGGGTGTGGCTTAGGGTGTGGGATACATTGTGGCTTAGGGTTTAGAAGTTAGGGGTGTGGGTGAGGGTGAGGGGTGAAGGTGTCGGGTTAGGGTTAGGGTGACGCATTAGGGTTAGGGTTAGGGTGTCAGGTTAGGGTTGGGGGTAAGATAAGGGTTAGGGGGTCGGGTTAGGGTTAGGGTGCCAGGTTAAGGTTAGGGGGTCAGGTTAGGGTTAGATTGTCAGGTTATGGTTAGGGTTAGGGTATGGGGTTAGGGTTAGGGTATCAGTTAGGGTTAGGGTGTAGGGCTAGGTTAAGGTGAGGGCAAGGGCAATTTCCCCTGGAGCCTGGGGTCTTAGGGAGGAGTCCCACACTCAAAGGGAACAGCAGAGCCGCATCCACGCGTCTGTTCCATCCCCTTTGCTCTGTAGTAGGGCTCTAGTGAGCCTAGGTCTGTCAGGAAAACTCTTGGTTCCAACGGGGCCCTGAAGACATGCTGCCTAGCAACAGATTGAAAATCCATTAAATTGCACTTTTCTTACCTCTGACAGAGCCAGCTTTGCTCCACCCTTTGGCAGTGTGGAAGGAAGAGGGCCAACCCCCCTCCCACATGGGGCCGACTTCGATAGGAAAGGCCCCTCGAGGAGCTGAGCCCAGGAAGGCGCCCAGTCATGTCAACACCTTCCTGGTCTCTACACCATCACGTTACATTTAGGCTCTATTTCTCAGTAACTCACTCTACTACACGGTGTCTCACAGCTTGATGCTGGCCACAGAGAAAGCTAGGTTAACCACGTCCTTTTGACTAACTGGAACAGTAAGGCTGAAGAAGACAGCTTCCAGAGCTTATAGTAGGTCATGAGTCTAACATTTTGTTCCAGATATAATAAAAGAAGAAGGAGGAGGAGGGTGGGAAGAAAAAGAAACAGCAGTTTATCTGAAATCAAACATCAATCCAAGAGATGCTAAACGAAATGGTAAAACTGGTGTTCAAATGTCTTTTTCTATGTTAGGACAGATACGGAGCTGAGTGTTCATCAGGGTCAGAGTCAGCTGAATTCACATCATGGCTCCATTTTCTTGTAGCAACAATATGATTTGGGGCAACTACTCTGGAAACTCATCTGGAAAATGTTGGTAATAAAACCTACCTTCTAAGAGAGGCAGTTCCCCACTCCTACCAACAAAGCCTTTACCATATGCAGGTGCTACCGTAAGATCTCATGATCATGTTCTACTTCACCCCCTACGGGAGAGGCACTGCTGGTAAAGAATCCGCCAGCGCAGGGGATGCAGGAGGCACGGGTTTGGTCCCTGGGTCCGGCAGATCCCCTGAAGTAGGAAATGGCGCCCCACTCCAGGATTCTCGCCTGGGAAACCTCATGGAGCTACAGTCTGTAGCGTCACAAAGAGTCAGACATGACTGAGCGACTGAGCACACACACAAACACAACTCACTCCCTACACTATTTCAATGTGTAATAGTAAGATCTTACTGTAATAATAATGTAATACTGTTATTATTAATGTTATTATTACCTAGAGCCAGACATCCTGGAATGTGAAGTCAGGTGGGCCTTTGGAAGCATCACTACAAACAAAGCTAGTGGAGGTGATGGAATTCCAGTTGAGCTATTTCAAATCCTAAAAGATGATGCTGTGAAAGTGCTGCACTCAATACGCCAGCAAATTTGGAAAACTCAGCAGTGGCCACAGGACTGGAAAAGGTCAGTTTTCATTCCAATCCCTAAGAAAGGCAATCTGAAAGAATGCTCAAACTACCGCACAATTGCACTCATCTCACACACTAGTAAAGTAATGCTCAAAATTCTCCAAGCCAGGCTTCAGCAATACATGAACCATGAACTTCCAGATGTTCAAGCAGGTTTTAGAAAAGGCAGAGGAACCAAAGATCAAATTGCCAACATCCGATGGATCATCGAAAAAGCAAGGGAGTTCCAGAAAAACATCTATTTCTGCTTTATTGACTACACCAAAGCCTTCAACTGTGTGGATCACAATAAACTGTGGAAAATTCTGAAAGAGATGGGAATACCAGATCACCTGATGTGTCTCTTGAAAAACCTGTATGCAGGTCAGGAAGCAACAGTTAGAACTGGACATGGAACAACAAACTGGTTCCAAATAGGAAAAGGAGTACGTCAAGGCTGTATATTGTCACCCTGCTTATTTAACTTATATGCAGAGTACATCATGAGAAACTCTGGGCTGGAAGAAGCACAAGCTGGAATCAAGATTGCCAGGAGAAATATCAATAACCTCAGATATGCAGATGACACCACCCTTATGGCAGGAAGTGAAGAACTAAAGAGCGTCTTGATGAAAGTGAGAGAGGAAAGTGGAAAAAGTTGGCTTAAAGCTTAACATTCAGAAAACTAAGATCATGGCATCTGGTCCCATCACTTCATGGCAAATAGATGGGGAAGCAGTGGAAACAGTGAAGAGACTTTATTTTTTGGGGCTCCAATATCACTGCAGCTGGTGATTGCAGCCATGAAACTAAAAGACACTTACTCCTTGGAAGGAATGTTATGACCAACCTAGACAGCACATTAAAATACAGAGACATTACTTGGCCAACAAAGGTCCGTCTAGTCAAGGCTATGGTTTTTCCAGTGGGCATGTGTGGATGTGAGAGTTGGACTGTGAAGAAAGCTGAGCACCGAAGAATTGATGCTTTTGAACTGTGGTGTTGGAGAAGACTCTTGAGAGTTCCTTGGACTGCAAGGAGATCCAAGCAGTCCATCCTAAAGGAGATCAGCCCTGGGTGTTCATTGGAAGGACTGATGTTGAAGCTGAAACTCCAATACTTTGGCCACCTCATGCGAAGAGTTGACTCATTAGAAAAGCCCCTGATGCTGGGAAAGATTGAAGGCATGAGGAGACGGGGTCGACATAGGATGAGATGGTTGGATGGCATCACTGACTCAATGGACATCCTGGTGGATGCCAGGAGTTGGTTTTGGACAGAGGTCACAAACAGTCAGACACGACCGAGTGACTGAACTGAACTGAACTGAACTGAATATTATTCTCCCCAGTGCACAGAAGAAATGGAATAACAGAGAGGCGCGGTGACCTGTCCAAAGCCACACACCTAAAAGAAACCAAGCAGAAATGTAAGCCCACAGAGCTTGGTGGAGTCGATGAGCCTCTCCTTGTGGATGAGAAGATTGCATAAGATAGCAAAGGGGAATGTCTAGAACAGAGCAGTTAGCCATTTAATTTCCCACCTTTCCCATCACTCAGCTTCCTAGAACTCGTTCATGTGCTGTGTGTTTGCAGATGGAAGCAGACTGTGGTTCTCCCTCTGAGGACAGGAAGGGAGGAAGGCCAGGCAGGGTAAAGCTGAGCTTCAGCCCCAGCTCCTGTGCTGAATCCACTCTCTACCCTGCCAACCCCACTCAGGACGCTAACGGGCCCACTTCCCACTATCAACAGCTCTCCAGAGAGCCTCGTATTCTTGGTGAGGTGTAAATGATATGACAGTAAATTGATGTATCAGTAAACATGTACTGCAATGCTTCTTTTAAAGGCATTTTCATTTTTGTAAGCATGACACTCACATTTATCAAGGTGATCAGAGAGAGAGAAAGATTGACTCACACAGATATGAGGGCTGGTGAGTCCAAAATCCAACGGAGCAAACTGGAGACTCGGGGAAGAACTGCGGTTTGAGTCCAAAGGCAGGCTGATGTCCCAGTTTCTTCTTGCTTAGTGGAGGTCAGTCTTTGCGCCATTAAGGCCTTCAACTGATTAGGTGAGGCTCACCCACATTGTGTAAGGTGATGCTATCTAACCATTTCATCCTCTGCCACCCGCTTCTCCTTTTGCCTTCAATCTTCCCCAGCCTCGGGGTCTTTTCCTTAAATTAAATATATAGAGCTTTCAAAGGGAAATTGCTGGTATTTGTCAGCAAAAATGATATCTGGGGACTAGGGAAAGGCCTCGCCTTCTTCACTGAATTTATACCACATGACTACACACCAGCAGAGTGGATTATAAATCCAGCAACAATCTCTCAGTTATCTTTCCTCTCTTCTGCAGCCTGGAATTTAGGAGGACGATTTTTCAGAAATATTCATTTGATTTGCAAAGCAGAAATAGACACAGATGTAGAGAACAAACATGTATAACAAGGGAGGGGGGAAGGGAGGTGGGATGGATTGGGAGATTGGTACTCTATGTACAGAATAGATACCTAAAGAGAACCTACTGTATAGCACAGGGAACTCTCCTAAATACTCTGTGGTGACATAAAGGGGAAGGAAATCCAATATCCATACAAGGGATATACGTATATGTATAGCTGATTCACTTTTCTGTGCAGCAGAAACTAACACAACTTTGTAAGACAACTATACTCCAATTAAAAAAATATTTGTCCTCATTCAATAGTAAAGACAACTGCCTTCAAATAAAGATACCACTCTGCCATGACTTTAATTACGATAAGGTTTTGTTCTATCTCCGCTGAAGGCCAAGGACAGCTGTGAGCAGGGAGGCCCACCTCTGCCTTGTTTATGGTTCCAGTTCTGCAGAAAACAGTTGCTAGCAACTAGCTGCTGCCTGGTGAATTATCAATGAGAGAGTGAAAAACAAACTGTAGAAGTCAAACATGATCCTTGTTTGGCATGACTCTTCAAGACCCTTGCATCTCTGTTTACAGACTGAAAGTGTTGATTCATGCCAAAGTAAATGACAATGATTATTGGATTCACGGTCATTTTCTATTTACAGCATCACAGGTCTTTCAGGTGAGTGAGTCAGTGAAGTCACTGCCACATGCCCACGGTGATTACAGAAGCTATTCTTTGAACTGTTTTCCTCATTAACCTGCAAAGAGAAAGCCTTTTTGCACCTTTGTAAAATTGAAAGCCTTTTTGCGCCTTCGTAAAATTTCCAATTTAGGCAGAAATTCATGCACATCTGGCCTTTGCCAGAGACAATTTAAAATGCCCCAGAGACAGACAATGACTATTTGCCTGCTGGAAGGTTATACTCAGGGTTGAGGATTATAGCAGGAAGGAATCAGAGCTTCCTCTCCCAGACTTACATCTGCGCTGTTCTTTTCATCTGCTTCTTATTCCCCAGCAAATGTCTTTAATTATCTATCTTGTACCAGCAAATCAGGAAAAGGGCATCACATCCCGGCGTAATCTCTGTGACCTTTAGGAACTGGCACGTCTCTCATGGATAAGGGAGTTGGGCTTCTCATTTTATTTGATGTTCTCGTTCTTTCCTATGAAGGCTTGCTCCGCCTTCTCCCAGCCGCGCTGGTCTTTCCACCTCTGGGCTTGTGCGCATGGCTGCGGCCGGGCTCGGTTTGGGGACGAGTTTCCACCAGGGGGCGCTAGAAGGAAACAAATGGGAGAAGCACCACTTCTCACATCTCCCGGAGGCTCTCAGTCCTTCAGATAAACCCAAGCACAGGAGCTGTTGGGCCTCTGCTGTCTGGGAAGCAAAGCTGGCGCGTTTTAATGTTTTCAGGTTTGTATGTGTATAACGTCACGTTCATCTCCGGGCGGTTCCGATGAAAGAGTTTCGTTTTGAATCAGTGTGTCAAGTGAAATTCACTCCTCCTGAGTTTGCTTATAACAACTTTGCTAGTAATAGATGGCTGGTGACTTTTATTTGAAAACATGAGTAACTAGCTCGTTTCAAGAGCTGCCTCGAGCCAAAGACTAGGCTAGTGGCCCAGCCCACACAATCCAGGCTGTGGTTTGGGGACCAGGAATTCTAGGGCAGCTGCACTCACAGATGAAGAATTCGGGGAATGGCAAAGTCTGGAAAACTTTGGCTTTGGAAAAATGGCTCTGGGCTATTGGAGTTGATCCTCCTAAGTCCACTATAAGAACCGTCTCCCCCCCACCCCCACCCCCCAGAAATTCACAGAAAGGCACACCTCTTCATGACTGCGGTAAATTTTCACCACTAGATCTATTTCTGGGACTTCCCAGTAGGTCAGACAGTAAAGAATCTGCCTACAATACAGGAGACCTGGGTTTGATCCCTGGGTGGGGAAGATCCTCTGGAGAAGGAAATGGCAATCCATTCCAGTATTCTTGCCTGGAGAATTCCATGGACAGAGGAGTCTGGTGGGCTACAGTCTGTGGGTTTGCAAAGAGTGAGACAGGACTGAGCAACTAACACTCCACTCCAGATCTATTAAGGGACTTTTGAAGACAGATACATTTTAGTGAACTTAACGCCACATCATCTGGGAGGTGTGACACATAGCTAGCTTTTTTTCTAGCTTGGATTTCTACCTCTGAGCAGGCACCAAAAAAAGGCTTTCTGTTCACCAAACCAAGAATCCACACCAATGAGGGAAAGATAGAAAAGAACATAGAAAGAGAGGGAAAGGGGAGAGAGAGGGAGGAAACAAGAGGGAGAGAAACACACTGAGTTTTTCAGAGAAATATTTACTCAATTTAAAACGTTATCCTTGATACAAACTTATGGTCCCCAAAGGGGAAAGGTGAGGTTGTGATAAATTAGGAGTTTCGGATACACATATACATACTCAGTCAGTCAGTTCAGTCACTCAGTCGTGTCCGACTCTCCGCGACCCCATGAATCGCAGCACGCCAGGCCTCCCTGTCCATCACCAGCTCCCGGAGTTTACTCAAACTCATGCCCATCGAGTCAGTGATGCCATCCAGCCATCTCATCCTCTGTCGTCCCCTTCTCCTCCTGCCCCCAATCCCTCCCAGCATCAGGGTCTTTTCCAATGAGCCAACTCTGCATGAGGTGGCCAAAGTACTGGAGTTTCAGCTTCAGCATCAGTCCTTCCAATGAACACCCAGGACTGATCTCCTTTAGGATGGACTGCTTGGATCTCCTTGCAGTCCAAGGAACTCTCAAGAGTCTTCTCCAACACCACAGTTCAAAAGCATCAATTTTTTGGCACTCAGCTTTCTTCACATACTATATATCAAATAGATAATCAACAGGAACCTATTGTGTGTGTGTGCATATATATATATATATATCACAGAGAACTTTTACTCAGTATTCTGTAATAATCTATATGGGAAGAGAATTTGAAAAAAGTTTATATATATATCTGAATCATTTTGCTATATACCTGAAATTAACACATTGTAAATCAACTATACTGGAATATAAAATAAAAATTAAATTTAAAAATATCTAAAAGATACCCTCGATTCTGAGTTTATGCTCTATGTATTTGGAGCCTCAAATTTTCCTTGTTATGTGTGTGCGCCTCCTCATATATTAAAAGGACACTCCTTTCACAGAATTAAGAAACAGTGTGTTTCCATTCTTCTAAAAATAACAGTCATCAGAGATGTTAGTGTCTTTTAAATATATTGACAAAATAAGTCAGTGACTGTGTATTAGATCCCAAACTGGTTTTTGGACATTATCCTGTCTGTGAAAGCTTCAAGTTACTCCACTAAGGGATTTGTTGGTTCCTAATAGAAAACAGGCAGCTAGCTCGTGGGACAGTATCTGATACTCTGGGTGGAGGACAAGAACAGTGCTGGCCTGGCTGGGCCTGAGGGGCTGCTGTGTGAGGGAAAGGGCGAGGGGACTCTGGAAGCTCAGGGTATGGGGCACTAGGGGAAATGGTGTCCTGGGAGCAAAGATGCTGAAGGAAGAGGCGGAATCTCCCTGAAGACTGACAGCCCGTCTGTTCACAGCATCAGCCAGCAAAGCCTGGGTACCAAACATTCCACCTCCAGAAGCCCTTGTTTGCTCCAGGAAAGAACTTTACTCCATGCTAGTTCTGAGCTATCATGAGGAGGACTCTGCACACAACTCCATCCCCAGGTCTCAGAGCAGTGTTTCCTAGGAGGACGTGGTCTGTGAGCTCCAAGGTCACGAACAGCTCACGGACATCACACCCCAGACATCTGGCCAGCTTGATGGCCACCAGACCCGCTTGTAGCCAGCACTGGGCCACATTCTCCGAGGGCAGGGAGGAGACAGATGCTGGTCAGTGGGCTTCACTGCGCAGCAGGGCATCTGCCGGTCACACACAAAAAAGCGTGGAAACCTCACAAACCCAGTGCCAGACAGTGGCTGCTGTGGGCATTATTGCTTTTATGCAGCTGTGCATAAAAGGGGGGGATAAAAATGAAATGATTTAGAAACAAAAGGAAAGACATGTATTCTAGTGTCCATATTAACACTGAGCCTATTTTTCAGAAAGAGGACAAACTCCAGCCTGAGACAAACTGGCCAAGTCTTCCTTAGGTCCATGGCTGTCCTAGGTTTTGCCACTGATTTAGCTATTCATTGTTGGATGCCAAACCTAAAGGCAGAAATCATCTCACAGTTTCTGTGGGTCAGGAGTCCAGGCACAGCTTTGCTGGGTGCCTCTGAATCAAGCTGAACAGTTCACAAAGCTCATGACATTGTGGTAAAGGGGAGGTGGGTTAAGTTGGAGAATCTGCTTTGAAGTTCACTCACACGGCTGTTGCTGGCTTTGGTGGCATGGCTCGTGGGGATGGGGATTCTCCATAGGCTGTCCAAGAATGCTCACAGCAGGCAGTGTGTTTTCCAAAAGACAGGGAGTCTGAGAGTGCTAAGACAGAAGCTATAGTCTGCTGCAAGCTCATCTCCCAGGAACACTTTCCAGCCCAGCTACCATACTCCATTCATACTAGAGAAGAGGGATCATGCAAGGGTGTGGACAGCAAGAGGAGGCATCACTGGGCCACCTTAGAGATGCCTATGCAGCCACCCTACTTATCTTCATATTAATTGGAAAAGAAACAACAGAGGATATCAGTTTAAAGGGGTTCATGTGGGACTCAAATACAACAAGGAATGTTGTTGTTGTTCAGTTGCTCAGTCGTGTCTCTTTGTGACCCCATGGACTGCAGCACGCCAGGCTTCCCTGTCCTTCATCATCTCCTGGAGTTTGCTCAAACTCATGTCCATTGACTCGATGCTGCTATATAACCAACTCATTCTCCTCTGTCGCCCCCTTCTCCTCCTGCCTTCAATCTTTCCCAGCATCAGGGTCTTTTCCTGTGAGTCAGCTCTTCACATCAGGTGGCCCAAGGAGGAACAAAAAGGAATAAGAGGGGCTTTGAAATCAGAGGCCCAGGAAAGGTAGCGTGATCATGGGGTCCTTACCTCACCCTCTCAGATCAAATTATGAGTCCAGAAAACTGCCTTTTACAGTATCCCAGGCACTCTTCGGACACTTAAGAAGCACTCAATGATTACTTTTCCTTCTACTCTATACACTGGAAAGAAACGAGAAATAAGGTGATGATGAGGTGGAAGGGAGGGAGGTGGTCAGCTTTACGAGCCCCCAGCATTTGTCCCTGGTCCCTGCCCCCTAAATAATTCCCCTGGGCTGAGTCTGTCCTCAGAGCAGCCATTAGTTGTTGTTTCACAAACTGACCCTCACTGGAGCAGGACCCTGGTACCTCCCTCGGGCTTTGCCCACCAGTCTGTGTGATCAACACTCACCTTCCTCCTTCTCCTGTCCCACAGCAGCCTAGGAGGCCAGACTTCTATGACAACCCTTAAAACAACCAATGTGTTTCTCAAATGACTGTGGCCCAGCAAACACTTAGAAATACGGCTTCAGTTGGAACTAACACACCCTGGGCACCCCTCAGTTTCCTCTCATCGGCAGTAAACACTCCTTTGTTTCACCCATGAGACAACAGAGCCACATCTAAGTGCAATTTGTTGGAATAAATAAAGTGGTGATTCTCACCATGCAATCAAATTATCAGAAGCTGGAAAGGACGGTGATAGTTCATCAAACCCATGCCCTTCCAGGCCAGACAGAATGATCCTCAAAATATCCCCATGAATAGGCAAAATCTTATTCAATCCTTTGGGCAATCTAATCGTTGTCTCAACCCTCACTGTTTATTTTATATATAACTGAATCCTTCCTGTTATTTACAGCCTTTTCTCTAGTTCTGATCTCAGGAGACATGAAGAACAGATGCCCACATGGCTTTTAATAAAAGGTTCCTATTAAGTCACTGCTCATATTTGTCCTGTCACTGGGGGAGGTGGGGACACGGGTTACTGCTTCGCTCTGCTTTGCCTGTAAGTCTGATAACAGGCATCCATCTTTATGTGTGGATCCAGACCATAAGTTATATAGTTCAGGTAAGTACAAGTGGGATAGCCTGGATTTTTTTTTTTTTTTTTACAAATCTTATCAATCAGTGTTGGGTCCTATGAAGTGATTTAGTTAAAACCCATGACATTTTAAAAATTGCAAACAGTTTTTCCTAATACAACTTAAAAAATCAGAAATGCAAAATCTGTTGTCAGCTGGCCTTGACTGCTTTATTCTGATGTTACTGAGCTTAGTTTTCATAGTCATCCAGTATTCAAATCAGTGTTTTTCTTCCCAATTTTTAACTTTTTGCATAAGAAGACTCTGAGAAATGCAAATCAAAACCACAATGAGGTACCATTACACGCCAGTCAGGATGGCTGCTATCCAAAAGTCTACAAGCAATAAATGCTGGAGAGGGTGTGGAGAAAAGGGAACCCTCTTACACTGTTGGTGGGAATGCAAACTAGTACAGCCGCTATGCAAAACAGTGTGGAGATTTCTTAAAAAACTGGAATTAGAACTGCCATATGACCCAGCAATCCCACTTCTGGGCATACACACTGAGGAAACCAGATCTGAAAGAGACACGTGCACCCCAATGTTCATCGCAGCACTGTTTATAATAGCCAGGACATGGAAGCAACCTAGATGCCCATCAGCAGATGAATGGATAAGGAAGCTGTGGTACATATACACCATGGAATATTACTCAGCCATTAAAAAGAATTCATTTGAATCAGTTCTAATGAGATGGATGAAACTGGAGCCCATTATACAGAGTGAAGTAAGCCAGAAAGTTAAAGAACATTACAGCATACTAACACATATATATGGAATTTAGAAAGATGGTAACGATAACCCTATATGCAAAACAGAAAAAGAGACACAGAAGTACAGAACAGACTTTTGAACTCTGTGGGAGAAGGTGAGGGTGGGATGTTTCAAAAGAACAGCATGTATACTATCTATGGTGAAACAGATCACCAGCCCAGGTGAGATGCATGAGACAAGTGCTCGGGCCTGGTGCACTGGGAAGACCCAGAGGAATCGGGTGGAGAGGGAGGTGGGAGGGGGCATCGGGATGGGGAATACATGTAACTCCATGGCTGATTCGTGTCAATGTATGACAAAACCCATTGAAAAAAATAAATAAATAAATAAAGGAGAAATTAGAGGGAAAAAAAAAAAAAGAAGACTCTCTGAGTCTTCAAGGTAAAGTAATATGCATTTCCAAAACTTGTACATGGGACTGAATAGTCCTCCAAAGCAATTCCAAAATTAAGTTCATGAATAACCTGTCCTTTTAATTTCTTGTTTCTCTATTGTACTGTGTTGGGAGGTAGGCAAAAAGAGGGTCCCTGTTGCACAGATGGGAACCTCACATAAACAAGCTGCCAAAGGTGACCCCCTAAGGTTGCAGCAAATCCTGAACTAGAACTTGGTATCCTAGACTTCTGTCCTTAGTTCTCTACACTAAAATTCTAACACAAATACTTTTCAAACTGATCACATTTCTACACACAGAAGTAGATTTAAGGACACTATTTTGGGTTTTTTTGTGTTCTTAAGGCTGAACATTTTCTAAAATGACATCATCACCATGCTTATTCAAATAACAAACAAAACCCTGTCACAACATCTGGGGAAATTACCTTCCAAACATCATAATTTCTGGCATTCAAGAGTGAGAACCAAGCCCAGAGCAAGCCCTGAATATAAAGGCCCGAGCCATCTTACTTACAGGTGGAAAGAATCAGGCTGCCTTATGTGGGGAGCATACAAACAGCCTTCAGGTCCCCAGCGATGCTCCTGTCACAAAAACACATCTTTTAACTGAAATCATAGCTCACCGAAGACGCTTCTCATGGGCAAAGTTAACCCCACCTATTTTCCTGTTGTAGAAACCTCAGCGAAGTGTGTGCATGACAACCTATATAAGAGAAACCTATATAAGAGAAAGCTGAATAATCTCCATCCAGATCTGAGGGTAGCTGCTGTTCGCTCCTCCTTTCCGACTGTGTGGGTGACCCCACCAAACACCATTTCAAGAAGTCACAAAAAAAAAAAAAAAAGTCACAACGTTTGGGTAAAAGAGACCTTAAAAAGAGCATGAATGCAAACTGCTGTCTCTGAACAGAGGAGGGAGTGGAGGCACAGATGGGATAAGGGGCACAGTTCATGGCAGAAACAGAACTAGATTGTCAGTTTTGAAGTACCACATCTAGAATGTTCTGTCCTCTGGCTCAGTACTAACGCTTTTCGGCACCATCAGAGGAAAATTTATTCCGTGGGGAAGAGGGAAAACTAATCCATCCCCAGGTAACTGGGGTGTGGTAACATCATCAACAATAAAAATGCACTTAGAGTTTCATTTTAACCCACTGAAAAATAAAAAGTAAGTAAACTAAAGGGAACAAGGGCACTGAAGACAGCAAATTCACATGGCCCTTCCTATTTCCCGCTTTATACATTAAGATATCTTTACACATTCTGGGTGGATTCCTCTATGTCTACTTCTTTTGCTGCAGCTAGGGTTTTATATATTTTAAAAAAAAAAAACTTTTTAAAAAAATTCTAGTGAATGATTTAAAGATTTTTTAAGATGTTCCCAAATGTAGCCAAATCTTGTTTTCCCATCAAAAGTATTCATCAACTGTTAGGGCAAGGGCTATAGCTTCTTTTTCATCAAAGCCACCTAGCACTTTCAATGCAGCTCCTCAAGGTCAAAAGGGAAACATGGGATGTGGCTGAGAGGCGCAGGAGTCAAGGCAAAGGAGAAAAGGCATGACAATGACTCTGAGGTAGGCTACACCTTGTACACAGCCAACTCCTTCAATGAGCTACAGTCAACAGATGTGTATGTTGTTGTGATGGGGGTACAGTTAAACCGGAAGATGAGGAGGAAGGCAGGAAACAGCCTGTGACAAGAGTCAGGACAAATATTTTATTTTTTTCCATTAGACAGGGAACAGGGAAGGATAGAAGACAGCCTTTTGGGGATGAACTGAACAGGCTGGAAAGATGATTCTCCAGGGTCATATGAAGATGGTGCTCAGAGGAGCCAGCCACAGCTTGTGTTCCTTAAAAGGTCTTGTTTTTCCATACATATGTATAATAATTTTTTTAACCATTTAAGCACTTTTTCAATTAAATGGTTCTAGTACCACTGCAAGACTTGGGTTTGACCCCTGTGTTGGGAAGACCCTCTGGAGGAGGGCATGGAAACCCACTCCAGTATTTTTATTTATTGATTTTACTTTACAATATTGTATTGGTTTTGCCATACATTGACTTGAATACTCTATGGGTGCACATGTGTTCCCCATCCTGAACCCCCCCTCCCACCTCCCTCCCCATCCCATCCCTCTGGGTCATCCCAGTGCACCAGCCCCGAGCACCCTGTATCAGTCATCCAACCTGTTGTGGCGACTCATTTCACAAATGATAATTTACATGTTTCAATGCCATTCTCCCAAATCATCCCGGCCTCACCCTCTCCCAGAGTCCAACAGACTGTTCAATACATCTCTGTCTCTTTTGCTGTCTCAAATACTGGGTTATCATTACCATCTTTCTAAATTCCATATATATGCGTTAGTATACTGTATTGGTGTTTATCTTTATGGCTTACTTCACTCTGTATAATTGGGCTCCAGTTTCATCCATCTCATTAGAACTGATTCAAATGTATTCTTTTTAATGGCTGAGTAATATTCCATGGTGTATATGTACCACAGCTTCCTTATCCATTCATCTGCTGATGGGCATCTAGGTTGCTTCCATGTCCTGGCTATTATAAACAGTGCCACAATGAATACAGGTGTCTCTTTCAGATCTGGTTTCCTCGGTGTGTATGCCCAGCAGTGGGACTGCTGGGTCATATGGCAGTTCTATTTCCAGTTTTTTAAGGAATCTCCACACTGTTCTCCATAGTGGCTGTACTAGTTTGCATTCCCACCAACAGTGTACGAGGGTTCCCTTTTCTCCATTCCCTCCCCAACATGTATTGCTTGCAGACTTTCACTCCAGTATTCTTGCCTGGAGAATCCCTATGAACAGAGGAGCCTGGCGGGCTACAGTCCATGGGGTCGCAGAGTCAGACACGACTGAGTGACTTAGCACACAGTACCGCTGCAGTACTAAAGTCAGTGCAGTCAACAAAAGAGGAGAGATGGGCCACTCACCTTGACTTTGCCTGCTCTTGTCTCCAGATCCTCAGAGCAAACAGGGAAATGAGAAGTCACATGCAGAGGACATGCTGTCCCTGTCCCAACAAGCTGGCATGTGCCCTACAGGCTGGCATGTGATAGAAGCGGCCCCACCCTTGTTCACGAGACTTACCAGATGGTAAAGGAAGTGGGTCTTGAGTGTGTAGTTTAAAAAAAAAAATCAAATATGGAGGCCTCAGCTCATTCTTGGAAGCAAGAGCCATAATAAATCCTTTGAAACCCAAGTCTTGTAGTACACAGGTTTCTTTGAGCCCCGCATAAATGAATAAGACATTTTAGTGCTTCAAACATACGAACCACAGGGGTGCCTTTTTGATGTCCCAAGGTCGACAGGGAGTCCTAGAGGAAACAGGTAGCTAGGGAACAGCATCTGCGCTATTCTGAGGCCATGGGCTCATCTTCTGGCCTGTTACTTGCTTAGGGAACCAGAGGGGTATACTCCTGAACCCAGCATTGCCCTCCTATGAGCTGTTTCCTTGGCAACACTGTGGTTTGGCCTCTGCAGCTATTCCTGGGGAAGGTTCTATAGGATGTTGCTGGCCAAGACAACTTGTCGCTGGGCATTAAGTAGCTTCTTCATGTAAGAACTACTGTGTGAATGTTACATAAGGAGTGTTCACACAATGCTGCACAGAACAGGGTCAAGACCAGGGCCCCTGGAGCAGATGAATTCCTGAAGAAAGCCCCTGTGTCCTCCTGGTCTTTCTATGCCTTCAAAACCAACAATCCTGTGTGGAGCAATAGATGGCCTTTGCTTTCATGACAGAGACTGTGTTTCTTTTCCCTGGGCTCATGAGGAAATGAGGTTCTAATTCAGATGGTGTCTTGGTCAGAAATTGTAAGGGGCAAAAACCCACTCAAATAACCTCAATCACAGGGTCTACTATGAAGCTATAATAGACAATTTCTCTGACACAGGAACCCAAGTCCAAGCAGGCCTCCTGAAAACCATCTGGGAGACAGCTCAGTACACCATGCTCTCCATTATTCCTGGCTGTTTCCTGGATTCTGCCAGAACTTGGCTTGCTCCTGCATCTTGCAGGCAGTAGGGACAGCCATTGTGTTGAACATCACTGACCCTTCTGCTCCAGAGTACACCTCCACTCACAGCATTTATGTCCAGGGACAGAGTCTTAGGACACAGAAACTAACTGAATGGCCCGAGTTCAATTCTCCATATAAATCCAATTAGCTGTGGATATCATAAACAGGACCTTTCAACTCTCTGTGATCCCAAGCACAGCAGCCTGCCAGGGCCCTCTGTCCATGGAATTCTCCAGGCAAGAATACTGGAGTGGGTTGACATCTCCTTCTCCAGGGGATCTTTGCAACCCAGGGATCCTGCATTGCAGGCAGATTCTTTACCATCTCAGCCATTAAGGAAACCCAGTTCAACTTTCCATCCCACTTCAATTAGCTGTGGATACCATGGACAGGAACACTTGAGCTGAGCCCTGCTGGGGGCTTAAACTGGACAGGCACCCCAAACATGGCTACTCATGTAAGGAGCAGGTACAAGCAATAGAAGGGTCCAGACACTCCTCTTCAGTGGGGAATGTTTTATCCTTGGGGGAAAAGGAATTGACAAGACAATCCATGTCCTAAGAAGGTTGGCTCATGTATTACAGAATTAAATGTTTCAATTAAACAACTCATGAAATCAGCTATATCCCAATAAAATTAAATAAAAAAAGACAACTCAGGTTTCTTATAAATATATAACTTTATATATTATATATATTTATAGTATGTACAGCATACAAATATGTTTTAATGAAATACTAATGGCAATCTTGAAAACAGATGTTTCAAAACCTAAGATGGGTACTGATCCATCCAGAACCCACATTCTAGACAACACCCTGGCCCAGATTTTTGTAGAAATCACAGGGCAGATGGGGTGACTGGAATGCATCTCTGATACCCTTCCTCCTCCCAATTACCCTGGCCTTCCACTGATACCAGTGAACATGACCCCACATACACCCCAAAAATGGACTGACTCTGGGGGCCTGGGTACAGTGCCTGGCCCACAGTGGACACTCTAGTACTTGTGGAATGAATAAAAGTGGGTGATTTTAACCACTTTGTCTAAGCCAGCATTTCCATTAACCCAGAAGATTCAGTCACAGAGCTACGGCTAGTCACGGAGCAAATGCTTCGGGTGTTTCCACTTTATAAGTAAAACAATCTACCTGTCCAAGTGCTAAATAAATTAAGAGTCTGCCACAAAGTGCCATTTCATCCTTGTGCTTGGGAATCTGGAAGCCGTAGGTTACAGCACCACTCATCTTCCAAAAGTTTCTCCACATTCGACTAGTTCATCTATTGTGCGCAGCAGATCTTCAAAGGAAGGCCTTCCCTCTGGTTTCTGTAATTCAAAATCAAAGAGAAGCTGTGGGTTCCAGAACCCATCCCCAAAATGAGTTTTCACTGTTCAAACTCAAACGGCATAGCGTGCCAGAGCAAGGGACTCTCTGCTTCCGGACAGGAGCACACATACATTTCCATCAGGTCTCACTGATCCTGCGCATGCTGCTGCTACACTAATCTTTCTGCCCCACAGCTTTTGCATCCAACTCAGGAACCTGGCAGAGATCCCAACTACCTGTAAAATCAAGTCCTGCTAACCCGCAGTGCCCTCTGTGACCTGTCCCACCCCCATGGCCTTGCCATCCAGTTTTATTTCCCACAAAAACCCTCATATGGGCTCTATGCTCGAGCAGAACAATCTCCACCCTCGTGTACACACACTAGGTCCAGCACCACCACCCCACCTTTGCTCACACCATCCCCTCCCAGCCAGCACCACTTCTTGGCCAGAAGGCCTCTTCCCATCCCAATCAACGATCTTAGGAGGCAAATTATAGCAAGTGACTGAGGGCATGGGCTTTGGAGTTGGACAGGACTCTGTTTCTCTACAGCGAAGTGGCCTTGGGCAGGCATTAACATGGTATCCCCATCCACACCGTGGTCACAGTATCCGTATGTCAAAGGGTTACTTTGAGGACTAATGAAAAGCACTCAGCACAGTGCCTGTCACGTAATACTTGCGAGCTAATGTCACTGTTATCTTTCAAAAGTCACTTCCATGTCTATCTCTTCTGTCATTGTTGTTTAGTTGTCAGTCAGGTCTGACCTTTTAGTGACCCCATGGACTGTAGCCCGCCAGGCTTCTCTCCATGGGATTCTCCAGGCAAGAATACTGGAGTGGGTTCCCATTTCCTTCTCCAAGGGATCGTCCCGACCCAGGGATCAAACCAACGTCTCCAGGGATCAAACCAACGTCTCCTGCATTAGCAGGCGGATTCTTCACCACTGAGCCACCAGGGAAGCCAATCTCTTCTATGAGGTGACATTTCAACACATGAAGAAGGAAAACTTCCAAAGACTACGAGTAAAGAGACCTGAGGAATTTGAGACTTGGAGGAAAAAACCCTCTCTGGTGAAAGAGTAAATATTTCAATAACACAAGAGGGCCACTGAAAGAAGAGCTCCTTCTCCAGGTTTGTTCCCAGAGTCCCCAACTCAGGCAACCATGGCAGGATGCCCACTTGGGAGGGAAGGGGCAGCCTGAAATTACTATCTTATTTATTAGTGTTTTCCACGTCTTCACATCTTCTTCCTGTTATTCAGATTGAGTTGAGAAGAGCAGCTTCCTACTTAAGAATCTGAAATCATGTAAAGCATGCACTTATTCACTAGGCTATAATGACCACACATTAAAATCTACCAAGCCCAGATCCCTGAATGCTTTAGAGACTGAGGAAGAAAGCACCCCAAAAATGTTATACCTCCTGCCAACATCTCAGCATCACCTCGTATACATATCTGGAGGCCAACTTTGGCTGGTGGAGTCGGTGGCCGCGAGTAACCATAGTTACAACTTCATAGTTGGTGTTTTTCTCAAAGGGCATTCTGCCTTCAGTGAATACTTCCCACATTAAGACACCTGGAAGAGGAGAAAGATTGCCAAACAATGCACCCACTTCCTCTTCAGGGCAGAGTTGAGGGGAAATGGAGCGTGAGTCTTACCAAATGACCAGACATCTGATTTGCTGCTAAAGCGGCTGTAATTAAACACCTCAGGTGGACACCACTTCACAGGAAATTTAGCACCAGAAGAACTCGTGTACTGATCATCCAGGACATACCTAGAGTAAGACACTGAGTTACGATCTCTATTTTGTACATGTTCTTTAATAACTACCCACCCACCTACCCACCCCAGAATCAAAACCCAGTTGACTGAAATCCAACAAGCATCTGGTTGAGGCTACTTGCCTCTGCAGCCAGGCCTCTGCAATTGTTGTCTTTCTCTGAGTGCTTGAGATGGAAACACTGTAACATTCTATCTGCACTTTAACTTTTCTGTTTTTCTTTTTTATAAGGCAGTGCAGGCAGCACAAAATAAGAGCTTGCAAACTTTTTTTAAAATAAGCAATTGGTCCTTTAAACCAAGTTTTACCCAAAGGTTCCATTTGTAAAACATCTAAAGCAGAGCTGCTCTAAGGAAGTGGTGCAAAGAGCTTGGAACATGTGTTTTTGCCCCCATGATTCCACAGAGCACAACTTGAAACTATAGCAAATAAAAAGAGCAAAATGATGTATATACACTGTGGTGTATATACCACCACATCCCTCCTCCATACACAACACACTCAAAACAATACCATGTAATTCTTCTATGGGAGCATACTTATGTCCTTCCTGAAGGACACACACAAGCTGGGAACACCAGTCACCCCTGGAGAGGATCCTTAACTAGGATGGTAAACCTGGGTTCTTCAGTCCTTTTTATCATGTGTTCAGTATGCATTTACAAGAGGAAGGTGTTTATGTAGCACAGGGACATGTAAAGTTAATTTCTACAAGCTCCATGGGAGAATACTCAGACACTTGCACAAACTCCCCTGGCTGCATAGACAAAGTTGGTGACAGTCCACCATGGGTGCCTATCAGTCAGAAGAGTCTGAACTGAGTGCAGAATGAGTGACTCAGAAGCAGGGATCCCCAGCCGCTGAGATCTAATGCCTGATGATCTGAGCTGGAATTGATGTCATAATAACAGAAATAAAGTGCACAATAAATGTAATGTGCTTGAATCATCCTGAAGCCATCCCCCACCCCCAGGTCCACGGGAAAACTGCCTTCCACGAAACTAGTGCCTGGTGCCAAAAAGGTTGGGGACCACTGTTTTAGAGGGACTGGTGCAAAAGCACAAGTTTTTCTGAAAGCCAGACATATATGAAAATCAAGCATGAAACTGGAGGTCTGCCTGGCAGATACAGAATGTCTTCACAGAATGAAAACAAGGAGTACTGAGTCATTACTGCCTGAGAGTCGGCAGTTCTGGTCCCATTTCTGACAGTAATAGCTTTCAAGCCTCCCTTGGCTTGAGTTTCCTTGAGAGAGACCTGGCTGTATGACCTGGCCTTGCCTGCTCTATAACCATTCCTCACGTCGGCTGTGAGCCAACCACCCTGACCCTCTTCTGACTCCTGAGCCGGCCAAAGTGAAAGTAAAAGTGAAGTCGCTCAGTCAGTGTCCGACTCTTTGCAACCGCATGGACTGTAGCCTACCAGACTCCTCCATTCATGGGATTTTCCAGGCAAGGGTACTGGAATGGGTTGCTCATCCCTAATTTCAAGCTTTTGGACTCATTGTTCCTACCACCAGGATTATTTTACAGTCAGATTTTTCACCTAATTGACTACTGCCTACCTTTTGAGTCTCTTTTCAAATATCCTGGTCTCAAAGAGCCTTCCAGAGCAGCAGACCTAAAGGAGTAACCATCATCCCTGCCCCACACATCACTCAGCACCCACCGCCCCACAAACCCCAGCTTATCACTATCACAGGGGTTGGCAAATGTTTTCTGTAAAAGGCCAGATCATGAATATTTCAGGTTTACAGACCTTTGTCGAGTGAAAGCAGTCAGATGAGTCTATGTCCTCATAATACCATATTTATGGACACTGACATTGGACTTTCGGATCATTTTCACATGTCATAGTATTTTTTAAAGTTTTCTTCCCGACCATTAAAAAATGTGAACACCGTGGGTGGCTCACAGGTTGTACAAACAGAGGTGTCAGGTCGGATGTGGCCTGGAGGTTGATGTTCGTGAACCCCTGGGCTGGTACGTCACTCTGCTGTTTTCCCCTCTTAGTGCTTCTCGGGTCTTACACGTCTCTCTCCTCCCGAATTAAAGCTGAATGTGGGCGGGGACTCGAATGTCTTAGCCTCTGCCAGGCTTCAGTCTCTAATGTTGTGCCTAGCATAGCACAGGCACCAATTTTTTTAAGGATGGATGTACAGATGCCTGGAGAATACCATGGACAGAGGAGCTTGCAGGTTCCAGTCCACAGGGTCGCAAAGAGTCGGACATGACCGAAGCGACTTAACACACATGTACAGATGAATGAATGAAAAGAAGGAAGGAGGGAAAGAAAGGACAAATGAAATGCTTCTTAAAGTTCTTTTATAACACACTACTAAAATTACAAAAATTAGAAGAATAAAAGCACTACAGATTTGGTTATTCTAAAAATTGTACCCCAAACATATTTCTATCAAAAGATTCTAGAAATTTAATCCTCACCAGGGAGAAAAGAAAGCAGTATATTTAACGGGCTATATACTACCACCTAGTGGAGAGACTGGTTAACAATGATTAACACAATGTATACAGTATTATTATTTTTAATACATTTATCTTTATCTCAGGACAGCTAACAGGATTTCCTTTTTGCTTTATCAGTACAGATTATTTCCATGCTTATCAATTTTATAAACTAATGTGAACATCAACTAAAGCCACATAATGAAGCACTAAGTAATCATAATTTCTCAACAGTTTACCTGAGAAAAAGTCAAAGCTAACAATAAAGAGATAAATTCAGCAAAGAAATTTTTCAAAATATAGATTATCTAATTTATTTTATAACCTTATATCAAAAACACTAAGAAGCAGTAAAATCAATCTGTACAAAAATGACAGGTATGTCTAACGTTTTGCTAATGGAGCAAAAGATATTTCAAAACAGTTCTTAAATAAGCTTTAGAGGAAGAAGTTGACACAAATTGCAAAGGAAAAGTCAAGTACTTTAAAGGGAAAGGCCACAGACTTAATTTAACCCCAAATTTAGAGAAAATGGTCACATATACTCAGTCTTACCTAGCCATTCCGAAATCAGACACTTTCACAATTCCTGCCTCATTTACTAGACAATTTCTGGCAGCCTGGAAAACAACATTAAAATGGTATATTAGTGTGCAAAGTTCCACAATGAAAGTAGAAAAATATAAGTTCTGCATATATTAAATTTACTGTAAGCCAGTCAACATTTGCAGAGGTGTATTATATGAAATTTTTTTACCCCTATGGAAATGTCTTCACCATACATGTGAAAGAATGGATAGAAAGACAGGTTAAAAGTCTCATGTGCAAACAAGGTACTATTACATAATCCTTGCCAACTGTCGCAACTAATGACTAACAGAAGAGTCAACCAGCTTTTTGCCCTCCCATTTCTATTCTTATTAAATTACCTGATTTTCTTATCGACAGTAACAACATCTCTTAAGGTCCTTAATTCAGGTTCTTACAAGGTGAGCTATATAACACACAACCACCACAGTGACGGGTGAAAAATCTCTTACCCAGAGGTTTTGCTCAATGATTGGTCTTCCCTACCCCAAACAGTCAAAAGAACAGCCCTGCATAATATAGTTTGCTTTATCACTTACGACAAATACAGTTCTAGATTAAATTTTCCTGCCCATTCTTTAAGGTTACAAGTTTCAAGAAAATAGTTTGGAATAACACATAGTATTTCTCAGAAGGAGGACATGATGACAATCATTTAAAATGCTAAAGCCATAGGGTAAGAATGTAGTTTTCTTTCCTGACGCTTCAGGATTTTGTTCTCTGTGCATAGCAAATTCCACTTAAATGAGGTTATTTCCTGTTGAATGTGTTTTAGGTGTTTCTGGGTTATCTCCATCTTCCTGTACAGATCCCCTATAATGCCTTTACGTGATGGTCACCAGGACTCCTCACCCAAGAGACAGAACCATCAAAATCTTCCCTTAAGGGATGACAAAAATATACCCTACTGATGTCAGTATCACAGGCACAAACATATCAAAATTGCCTTCACCAATTTGTGGTATGTATAAAGAGGTGTAATCTGTCATACCCACGTAGACTACAGATTTCCATCAGTTTTACAAGTGTAAGAAAGAAGAAGGTGTTAAGTTCACAAGTTTCAAAATGACAAAGAGATGTTCTTTATCATCACTGCACATAATAATAACAATAACTAATGCTACACATATCACATCTTCCTTTTTAAATTTTTTGTTTATTTATTTATTGGCTGCTCTGGGTCTTCGTTGCTGTGCATGGGTTTTCTCTAGTTGCAGCAAGTGGGGGCTACTCTCTAGTTGATGGTGCACAGGCTTTTTATTGCAGTGGCTTCTTCTGTTGTGGGACTGAGACTCTAGGGCTCATGGGCTCAGTTGTAGCTCTCAAGCTCCAGAGGGTAGGCTCAATAGTTGCAGCTTAGTTACTCTGCAACATGTGGGATCTTCCAGGACCAAGAATCAAACCAGTGTCCACTGTATTGCAAGATAGATTCTTAACCACTGGACTACCAGGGAAGCACCCCATTCCCAGCCCTTTTCACATCTTTAAGTTTGAAAAGTCCTTTGCCCCTATCATAAAATGTAGTCTTTAAAAGTTTTGTCCAGTGATTGGGAACCCACCTGCCAATGCAGGGGGCATGGGTTCAATCCCCGGTCTAGGAAGATCCCACACACCATAAAGCAACTGAGCCCATGTGCCCCAACTGCTAAGTCTGTGCTCTAAAGCCCCTGCACAGTCAGTTTAGTTCAGTTCAGTCGCTCAGTCGTGTCCGACTCTTTGTGACCCCATGAATCGCAGCACGCCAGGCCTCCCTGTCCATCACCAGCTCCTGGAGTTTACTCAAACTCATGCCCATCAAGTCGGTGATGCCATCCAGCCATCTCATCCTCTGTCGTCCCCTTCTCCTCCTGCCCCCAATCCCTCCCAGCATCAGGGTCTTTCCAATGAGTCAAGCTCTTCGCATGAGGTGGCCAAAGTACTGGAGTTTCAGCTTCAGCATCAGTCCTTCCAATGAACACCCAGGACTGATCTCCTCTAGGATGGACTGCTTGGATCTCCTTGCAGTCCAAGGGACTCTCAAGAGTCTTCTCCGATACCACAGTTCAAAAGCATCAATTTTTCGGCACTCAGCTTTCTTCACAGTCCAACTCTCACATCCATACATGACCACTGGAAAAACCATAGCCTTGACCAGACAGACCTTTGTTGGCAAAGTCATGTCTCTGCTTTTCAATATGCTATCTAGGTTGGTCGTAACTTTCCTTCCAAGGAGTAAGCATCTTTTAATTTCATGGCTGCAGTCACCATCTGCAGTGATTTTGGAGCCAAAAAATAAAGTCTGACACTGTTTCCACTGTCTCCCCATCTATTTCCCATGAGGTGATGGGACCAGATGCCATGATCTTAGTTTTCTGAATGTTAAGCTTTAAGCCAACTTTTTCACTCTTGACTCCTTCACTTTCATCAAGAGGCTTTTTAGCTCATCTTCACTTTCTGCCATAAGGGTGGTGTCATCTGCATATCTGAGGTTATTGATATTTCTCCCGGCAATCTTGATTCCAGCTTGTGCTTCTTTCAGTCCAGCGTTTCTCCGGATGTACTCTGCATCTAAATCAGCAGGGTGACAATATACAGCCTTGACGTACTCCTTTTCCTATTTGGAATCAGTCTGTTGTTCCATGTGCAGTTCTAACTGTTGCTTCCTGACCTGCATACAGATTTCTCAAGAGGCAGGTCAGGTGATCTGGTATTCCCATCTCTTTCAGAATTTTCCACAGCTTATTGTGATCCACACAGTTGAAGGCTTTGGCGTAGTCAATAAAGCAGAAATAGATGTTTTTCTGAAATTCTCTTGTTTTTTCGATGATCCAGCAGATATTGGCAATTTGATCTCTGGTTCCTCGGCCTTTTCTAAAACCAGCTTGAACATCTGGAAGTCCACGGTTCACGTATTGCTGAAGCCTGGCTTGGAGAATTTTGAGCATTACTTTACTAGCATGTGAGATGAGTGCAATTGTGCGGTAGTTTGAGCATTCTTTCAGATTGCCTTTCTTAGGGATTGGAGTGAAAATTGACCTTTTCCAGTCCTGTGGCCACTGCTGAGTTTTCCAAATTTGCTGGCATATTGAGTGCAGCACTTTCACAGCATCATCTTTCAGGATTTGAAATAGCTCAACTGGAATTTCATCACATCCACTAGCTTTGTTTGTAGTGATGCTTTCTAAGGCCCACTTGACTTCCCATTCCAGGATGTCTGGCTCTAGGTGAGTGATCACACCATCGTGATTATCTGGGTCGTGAAGATCTTTTTTGTACAGTTCTTCTGTGTATTCTTGCCACCGCTTCTTAATATCTTCTGCTTCTGTTAGGTCCATACCATTTCTGTCCTTTATCGAACCCATCTTTGTGTGAAATGTTCCCTTGATATCTCTAATTTTCTTGAAGAGATCTCTAGTCTTTCCCATTCTGTTGTTTTCCTCTATTTCTTTGCATTGATCGCTGAGGAAGGCTTTCTTATCTCTCCTGGCTATTTTTTGGAACTCTGCATTCAGATGGGAATATCTTTCCTTTTCTCCTTTGCTTTTTGCTTGTCTTCTTTTCACAGCTATTTGTAAGGCCTCCTCAGACAACCATTTTGCCTTTTTGCATTTCTTTTCCATGGGGATGGTCTTGATCCCTGTCTCCTGTACAATGTCACGAACCTCCGTCCATAGTTCATCAGGCCTGCACAGCAACTGCTAAAGCCCAACTGGCCTAGAGCCCATGCTCTGCAACAACAGAAACCACTGCAATGATAAGCTCATGCACTGGAACTAGAATAGCCCCTCTACTCGCCACAGTGAGAGAAAGCCATGTGTAGCAATGAAGACCCAGTATAGCCAAAATAAATAAACATATAAATTTTTTTTTAAGTTTTATGAAAGAAAAGCCCAGGGCTAGATGATTTCACTGGTGAATTCTATCAAACATTTAAAGAAGAACTAACACCAAACTTGAGTTCTCAAGCTCTTCCAAAAAAATTTAAAAGGTACATTTCCAATCTCATTTAATAAGGTTGACATTACCCTAACACTAAAGCAAGATAAGGACACAAGAAAATAAAATTATAGGCCAATATCCCTGATGAACACAGATGTAAAGATCCTCAACAAAATATCAGCAGACAGATTTCAACAACACATTTCAAATGATTGCATGCTATGATCCAGTGGTATTTAATCCTGAGATACAAGGACAGTTTGACATATGCAAATCAAAAAATGTGAGGGACCACACTAATAGAAGGAAAGATAAAACTGATTATTTCCATAGACACAGAAAAAGCATTTGACAAAACTGAACATCCCTTGATTTCAGGATTAAAAACTCTCAACAAATTAGAAGTAATGTACTTCAAAGAAGTAATATACTTCAACATAATAAAAACATATATTACAAGCTCACAGCTAACAACATACCCAATGGTGAAAAGCTAAATGCATTTTCTCCAAGATCCAGAACAAGACAAGGATGCCTACTCTTGTCACCCAACACAGTACTGGGAGTCCTAGCCAGAACAAGATGAGAAAAGAAAATAAAAGACATCCAAACTAGAATGGAAAAGTAAGACTGTTGCTGTTTGCAGATGACATGATCTTATATATAGAAAACTATAAAGACTCCACTAAAAAACTGTTAAAATAATAAAAGACTTCAGTAAAGTTGTAGGATACAAAATAAACAGAAAAAATCAGTTTTGTTTCTACACACTAACAATGAACTGAGAGATATTAAGAAACCAAGTGAATTTCAATAGTACAAAAAACATTAACATATGTAGGAATAAATTTAACCAAGGAAGTGAAAGACTTGTACACTGACAACTATAAGACTGATGAGAGAAACTGAAGAAGACACAATTAAGTGGCAAGATGGCCTGTGTTCACAGAGAGGAAGAATTAATACTGTCAAAATGTCCATACTACCTAAAATTATCTACAGATGAAATGCAACCCTATCAAAATTCTACTGCATTTTTCATAGAAATATAAAAAACAATCCTAAAATTCATATGGAACTACAAAAGATCTTGAATAGCCAGAAGAATCTTGAAAAAGAGTAAAGCTGGAGACATCACACTTCCTGATTTTGAACCAGATTACAGAAATATAGCAATCAAAACAGTATGATACAGGCACAAAAAGAGAAACAGACCAGTGAACAGAAGCAGAGAAACCGGAACCAAACCCACACACACATGGTTCACTCGTCTTTACCATGGGCACCGAGAGCACGCCGTGGGCAAAGGACAATCTCTTCCATAAATGCTGCTGGGAAACTCAAATATCTATATGCAAAATGACGAACTTGGACCCTAACCTTACACGATACAGAGAGTTAACTTTTGGATACGACACCAAAGCACGGGCAACAAAAGCACAAATACTAACTAGGGCTACACCAAACGGAAAAGTTTTTTCACAGCAAAGGAAACAATCAACAAAATGAAAAGGCAAACTGCAGAATGGGAAAGAATGTTTGTAAACCATTCATCTGATAAAGAGGTAATATCTAAAATAAATAAGGAACTCATTCAACTCAATAGCAAAAAAAACACAAACATTCGATTGAAAAATGGGCAGAGGACAGAATACATATTTCATCAAAAAAGACACAAAGGAATTCCCTGGTGGTCCACTGGTTAGGACTCTGCACTTGCACTGCAGGGAGCATGGGTTCACTCCCCGGTCAGGGAACTACTATCCTGCATGCCACATGGCACAACAAACAGAAGAAAGACACACAAGTGATCAGTATATACATGGAAAGGGGCTCAACACCACACACCATCAGGGGTGCAAATTAAACCACGATGAGCCATCACTGCACATCTACTAGAATGACGACAACAAAAACACAAGAGGACAAACACTGCAAGAAACATAAAAGGAAGAAAAAGAGGAATCCCTGTATGCTGTTGGTGGAAATGCAAATTGGTAAAGCCACTATGGAAAGCAGTATGGAAAAAATTAAAAGAAAGTAAATTAATTTAATTAATTAAAAATTAAAAATAGAACTACCATATGAACCAGCAATCCCACGTATAAGTACATATCTGAAGGAAACAAAATTAGTATCTTAAAGAAATATCTGCATTCCCATATACATAGCAACACTATTCACAATAGTCAAGATATGGAAACAATGTAAGTGTCCATCAATGGGTGAATGAATAAAGACAATATGGTGTGTGTGTGTGTGTGTGTGTGTGTGTGTGTGTATACACCTCCATTCTGCATGCATGTGTAGTGTGTGTGTATATATATATACATATATATACGTGTGTGTATGTATATACATATACGTACATATATACACACACATACATATATATACACACACGTATATAAATATACACACACAGGCATGCAGAATGGAACATTATTCGACCATAAAAAAGGAGGAAATCCCATTGGTTGCAACAACGTGGATGAATCAGGAATAACTATGTCAAGTGAAATAGGTCAGTCAGAGAAAGACAAACACTACATGGTATCACTTATACATGGAATCTAAGCGGGGAAAGAAGAACAGAACTCTTATAAAGAGAGTATACAGGTGACTGCCAGGGGTTGGGGGACAGGGGAAATGAAGAGATGTTGGTCAAAGGGTACAAACTTTCAGTTATAAATTCTGAGTATCTAAGACATAGCATGATTACTATAGTTAATAATAGAGTGTTGTATACTTTAACAGGAACTAATAGTTCTACCAACATACTGAAAATAGACACACTGGGCAATAATAGGCAGAGAAGAAAAAGAGAGTGAAAAAACAATGGAGGAGAAAGGAAGACAAATAAGACAGGAAAATCAAAAAGTGTTTCTATCATAACAATTTAGAACCCGTAAAAGATTACTGGTATTTTCTGGAGTTGTTAACATGGGCCTCCATCTCTTCCCAGTGAAGAATATGAACCGAAGGATTTTTGTTATGTAATAGTTCCTGCTTCTAGTCTAGAAAAGACCTTAGTATTTAATCAAAAGATGAGTCAACCCTTAACTTACCCATTTATCACCATATGCAAATCATCTCACTTCTCTGATGCTAACTTTCTTATATAAGACAATGGTGGTCAGAAAATCTGTTATCACTGGCTACCTCATGAGATTCTTGTGAAGACCAAATATCAATGCATGGTTATTAAGCTGGAAATACTACCTCTGTAACTATATATATTACACATAATAGATTTAATAAGCTCTTTCTGTTAAAACTATGTGGCAAGTTAAATTTACCACAATTAAAAATAATGGTGAAATACTGTTGAAAACAAAACTTGGGTATGAATAAATCATTGCTTATCTGCTGACAAAGCTATGGTTTTTCCAGTAGTCATGTATGGATATGCAAGTTGGACTACAAAGAAAGCTGAGCACCGAAGAAACGATGCTTTTGAACTGTGGTGTTGGAGAAGACTCTTGAGAGTCCCTTGGACTGCAAGGAGATCCAACCAGTCAATCCTAAAGGAAATCAGCCCTGAATATTCATTGGAAGAACTGATGCTGAACTTGAAACTCCAATACTTTGGCCACCTGATTCGAAGAACTGATTCACTGGAAAAGACCCTAATGCTGGGAAAGATTGAAGGTGGGAGGAGAAGGGGACGACAGGGGATGAGATGGTTGGATGGCATCACTGACTTAATAGACATGAGTTTGAGCAAGCTCTGGGAGTTGATGATGGACAGGGAAGCCTGGCGTGCTACAGTTCATGGAGTCGCAAAGGGTCAGACATGACTGAGTGACTGAACGGAACTGAACTGCTGACCCAGATTACAAAGGAATTTGGCCAGTGACAGGAAAGCAGGTGGTGTGATTACCAGGTCTCTGTGGATGAAGCTGTTTCTCTCCAGGTACTCCATCCCTTCACATACATCTTGACACATGCTCAGCAGCACGTCTCTACTGAAATGGCCTTGTCTCTGCCGGAGGAAATTCAGAAGGCAGCCCCTCTCCATGAACTCAGTGACAATGTAAATGGGTTTCTGCTGTGTGCATACACCATAAAGTTGTACTAACTTCGGGTGTGTCAGTTTCCTGGGAGGGAAGTTAGGCATACACAGAGTTACTGCAGAGAAAGAAACCACCAGGGGGATGTTAGCTGGCAAGGGGCCACTTCTGAATACAGAAAGGGGAACAAGAAAAAACACAGAAACTTACATCATCACTTTAGCTTCTTCTATGAAGTCTTCCTCACACATGGCGCCTTCCCGAATAGCTTTGATGGCTACTTTGTACTGAGCTCGCCACTTGCCAAGCCTCACCACTCCAAACAGTCCACTCCCCAACTCTCTCATAAAGGTCAGCTCTGAAGGGTTAATTTCCCATTTCTCTGTGAGACAGAAGGGGAAAGTGGTTAAAATTTAAGCAGGAGAACACAGTAGAAATCAGTGAGAAACAAACTATAACCGAAGTCAATCTAAAAATTATACAATTCATACTATTACTGGTAAAACAGAGAGCAGACTTGCAACCTGCATGTAAACTACAGAAGGTGGCTTTCTACTCTCTAGGAGGATGGACCCATTCTCAGCTGTCATAATAAAAGCAAAGTGAACTGAAGGAAAGAAGATGCTGCATAATCAGCTAATGATGGAGCTTGAAAGTTAAAGGCACTCTTTTTTTTTTTTTAAACAAATACCTCCTCCTTTACCATTCCTCTCCTTCAGGTTTTTTTTTTTCCAAAGTCCATCAAGTTGGAAAGAGTTTAACCTGTTTAAAAGGCTTTCACCAGTAGCACAAAGACAATCAAGTTGGATCTCTTCTCTATTAACCTCCATCTTTACATTCCCGTGGGTAGCCAGCCAGGTGAGAACCAGGAAAGACTTTGATATAATTTAGAAGTAACATGGTAATGCTTCTTTTTCACTAACAGGCAGGGTTTGCTTTTTTTTTTTTTTGCCAAATAATGAATAATGATAAAAACTGTAGGGTTACTACAGCTATTAAGTATAATCATCTAACATTTCAGACTATAAACTTCTATAAAAACAGTTCCACTATGTGGAATTCTACACATCTAAACTGGTCTTGTGATAATGGGTTCTTTACAAGAAAAATTACCAACACAACTACAAAAGGAGTTACCGTAGCTGAATCCTGCAGTGGTTGGTGCATTCTTCCCCTTTGTGCTAACTGGGTACCGCAGCCTTGTGACAAGTCCTAGAAATCAAAGAAAAGTACTGTAACTGAATTCACTCTGAATCATTCTGCATAGTAAAACACTAAACTAGAAATTCACCCACAAAATTCATTCCTTTATTCACTTACTGCTCATCTTCTGTATGTACATGCAGCCCTGTGCTATATGCTGGCAAAAAGTTAAAGGAAGCAGAGAAGGAAGATGATCCTACTGTTGTCAAAACCAAGTCTGTGTGCCTGATCCATGGTGAGGCCAAACAAACCAAAGTGTCAGAGTTTGGAGCAGATAAACGTTTATTGCAGGGCCGAGCAAGGAGAATGGGTGGCTTGTATTCAAAAGACTCAAACTCCCTAAAAGCCTTTCAACAAGGGTTTTAAAGACAGTGTTATGATAGGGGATCATCTGATGAGTGATTAGTTCATGGACTTTCTACTGATTGGTGGTAGGTAACAGCATGATGTTTCAGGAATCTCAATCATCAGCTTTCTAGTTCCAACCAGTCTGGGGTCTACCTGCTTGTGGTCAGCAGGCAGTCAACACCCTCCACCCAGATGGGGGTCTTAGTTTCTTCAGAGCGACTCAGAAGTAAGCATCAGATTGTTACCTATATCCTTTCAGGAGGAACTACGAGTCTGGTAACTCTAATCATGAACTGCTTGAGCCTGTCCTTGGGAATTCAGGGGAGGCTTTTTTTTTTTAAAAAAAAACAAACAAGAAATGGGAAACACAGGGGTTTTTGTATCCAGGAAGGCCCCACAGGGTTCTACTTGGTTTCACTACTGAGTTGACAATTTCATATTTTTTAAATATACATATGTTTTTATTCATTCAACATTATTTTTTTAAATGCAGTGTTTACCAGGCACCATGCTAGCATACTGTCTTTGCAAACACTTTAAAGGATGTTTAAAAGTTTCCAAAAATTATGATCAATTATTGTATCATGTTCTTTCCCAGTATGAGATTTGAATTATAAAATGGAACTACAGTAGTCTACTAAAAATTAAAGTGATTCACCTGACATAACTCTGTATTTGTAATCTCAGCATAAAAACTGGACTCTATAGGGAAGGACATGGGAGTGAGGTTCAAGAGGGAGGGGACATATGTATACCTATGGCTCATTCATACTGATGTTTGGCAGAAACCAACAAAATTCTGTAAAGCAATTATCCTTCATTAAAAAATAAATTAAAAAAATAAAGCATTTAGTAGAGAAAAAACAAAACAAAAAATTGGACTCTACAACATTAATGACTGGGAATACCAGCTACTGGAAATCAGACAGGTACATTAAATCCTTCAATTTAAGTTGCTTAAGTACTAAATAAGAAATCCCAGGTATTTCACCTATAGATATCTTGTAGCACAATGTATTTTCTCTAATATACCACATCTCATAGTAATTTAATATTGTTATGTACTTCTCTGTCTCCCCCACCAGATGATGAGATTAATAACATCTAGTTCACCATAGTCTCCCTACAGCCTGACATAGTTACTGGCATGTAGTAGGCATTTAATATATGTTTCTGAAATGAATTAACTGAGAGAATGATGAAGAATAAAATTCACACAAGAATAAAAAGAAAGAGCGGAATGTGAACACTGAAAAAGAATAGAATAAAAGATAAGAAAAAGTTCTTTGGGGGATAAATTGATATGAAATTAGTTCATCAACATTAAACACAGAGTTGCTATATGATCGAGCAAATCCATTCTTAGGTAAGTACCCAAGAAAAATGAAACATGTTCCCATGCAAAAACTTGTACACATATGTTCATAGCAGCATAACTGAAGAGTCAAAAGGTGGAAACAACCCAAACCTCCATCAACTAATGAATGAGACAACAAGGATAAACAAACCCACACGATGGATTACTACTCATCAATGAGAAGGGACAGAGTGCTTACAGAGGCTCTGACATACTGTACTCAAAGAAGCTGGTCACAATAGATCACATATGGTATGACTCCATTTACATGAAAAATCCAGAACAGGCAAATCTATATAGAGAGAAAGCAGACTAGCGGTTGCCTAGGGCTGGACTGGTGGAGGGGGTTAGGTGGTGACTATTAATGGGTTCAAGATTCCTTTGTGGGGGATAGTAAAAATGACTTTATATTATGGTGACAGTTGACACAACTCTGTAAATTACTAATTTACGAACACATCATACAGATGAACTTTTAGGGAGTGTAAATTATATTTCAATAACGGTTTCTATCATTATCTGAGAAAAGTAAAGAGAGTCACAAATAGCAACAGTCTTGGCAAAAGCCTTCAACAAAACACCCAGAGTTAATTTTTCATAAATTGGGTTGGATGCTTGGCTAACCTCTACTCGGTTATAGCTTTGAAGTCAAGAGCTAGAAACCTCTCTGTCTCACCCTGTGGCGCCTCAATGGGCAAAACTGTGGTCTCTGGTTTTGCTTTTGGTGTTTGGTTTATTCCCAGTGGCGAGTGTGGCAGAGATTCAGGAAGACGGGGAACTTGTCTGGGACACTATTACTCTAGTCTCTAGAAGCCTCCAACACGGACCTAAACCCAAGCTGCTCATCCGGCGGCTTCTGTGACACCTCTGACACAGACATATGTTGAATTTTAGTCTGATACTGTTAAAGGAAAAAAAAAAAAAATTCAACAACACTGTCACAGATGGTTTGGCAGGCTTCATTCAGCACCACTGAGATAGGTCCTAGGGACCACAGCAATGGGCTTTTAGAATAGGGGAGAGAGATGGACTCAACTCCAAATACAGAATGGGCAAGTGAGAACTTACAGCCAAGGAGAGGGGTAGGGTTCAGTGGGTGGAAAATTACTAAAAGAAACATCAGTGGAGGGAGGAGTGGGGATGGTTCTAACTAAGTCAGCCTAACAGGAATCTTGCAGCAAGATTATTCTCACTGAAGATAAGCCAGGGCGCCTGACTATCACCCAGGGGATGACTGGAGATAAGGCACTCAATCAGACATTGAGGGTGCTTATATATGTGTCAGATCTCAAGGGTAAGAGGTTCTGGTTAAACTGACATAGCAGGGTTATTGCTTAAAATTGGATTTTATAAGAAAATGTACTGATGGACCTAGGAGATGATTTCAGAGCCTGACTAAAGTTTGGTCAAACAAAGAGTCTTTGTCAGCACCAAGGGTATAAATCACAGAAATGTGAACATTTGCCACCTACAACAAGAATAACTTGCATTTAAAGGTCAAGACTGCAATCGTTATTTCTGATTTTTCTTTGTATATATCATTTCCTTAATATGCAATAATTTTAAATCAATGACATTCCACAACTAATTACAATATAAAATTGCTCAAGGAAGAACTCACCATAATGTCTAATTATTCTAATTATTATATTTGAAATAGGTTTGAACAGCTCACTTACCTGCTGCATTGTGCTTATGGTATTCAATAATCTCAGGAATTGAACCAAAAGCATGTTTTTCTGCCAGATAATACTTCTTTGGAGATGTCATTGTTTCCTTTATATGGTAATGCCTGAAGCCTGAGGAACCTTCTCTGTAACAAAAATCCAAATGTGTTAGAACTAAGTTGGAATAACATAACTTCACTTGTAAGAGATTTTCTACCAGGGTCCCTACACATAGCCCCATCTAGTCTCCAACACAAATTTTCTTTTTCCCCATGTTCTTCATAGTTTCACCTTTCAAATTAGCAGATGGGATTTAAAGTGGTCACTGATAACATCATTGATGTCTTGCATGAGATTTTAAAAAAGAATGTCTACCAACTCCATTTACTAATAGTTTAAAGTCTTAAAATAGCAATTCACTGGCTACTGTTTTTTGTCCCTGCTATTGATGGTACAAATGTTCAGAGGAATTTATTCACTCTAAAAGTGAATAAACTGGACTTATAGAACATATACAACTTCTGCTTTAGATATCTTTCTGTAACACAGACCTTGACTCATCTGCTCAAAGTCCTTTTCAGAGAACTCTTGCTGATGTTAAGATAAAGCTCAGACTTCACATTTCCCTCTCCGGTTCCTCTCTCCTCCCTTGCCCCACCCCTCTCATTCTACAGTCTAGTTACCATATACTTTCCTCAGCTCACCAACTGCTCCTTCACTTCTGGGGCCAGCAATTTCCTCCTGTGTCAGAAACATCTGTTCCCCTCCCTCCAACCTCCACCTGCCTCACCCGTCAGGTCTCAGACTGGATGTCAGCAGGCAGTATTCATGACTCAGGCAGATGTGTCTGGGCTATGGACCCCACTACCCTGCCACGCACACGCTCTGCCCAGCACTCACTCATACACACCAGCACTGCCCGTGTGCTTCTCCGAGAGAAGTTCCCACCAAGCGACTGGCGTGCTGGTTCTGCGCTTTGCTCACTGTGGCAGCTTAGTACCCAGCACAGTACAAAGTAATGATCTGTGGAATGTTGCTAAGATTCCTATGTGTGTGCTCAGTCCCTCAGTGGTGTCTGACTCTTTGCAACCCCATAGACTGTAGCCTGTCAGGTTCCTCTGTCCATGAAATTCTCCAGGTAAGAATACTGTAGTGGGTTGTGATTTCCTACTCCAGGGGATCTTCTAGACTCAGAGATCAAACCCAAGTCTCTTGTATTGGCAGTTGTATTCTTTACTGTGCCACCTGGGAAGCCCCAAGGTTTCTATAGCCATTCTCAATAAATACATACGCAGAAAATGAGGAAAATTACTAGATATGAATACAAAAATGTTATAGACTTTAGGGCTTCCCTGGTGGCTCAGAGAGTAAAGAATCCGCCTGCAATGAGGGAGAGCTGGGTTTGATCCCTGGGTCAGGAAGATCCCCTGGAGGAGGGCATGGCAACCCACCCCAGTGTTCTTGTCTGGAGAATCCCCGTGGACAGAGGAGCCTGGTGAGCTATAGTCCGTGGGGTCACAAAGAGTCGGACACGACTGAGTGACTAAGCACAGCACAGCACAGAGACTTTGGAAATCAAGTTCAGATTTTTAAATTCTGAATTGCAGCTTATTTTTCAAAAACTAGGAATCCATGCAAACTATATAAGAACTGCATTCAAAAATTCTGAATTAAAAGAGGGAGATTACTTACCCTCCAAACTTTGTATAAAGGGAGACTGTATACATGCCTGGTTGACTGGAATCTCTTACCATAAAACCACCTTCTTTATCCTAAAATCCAAGTTAAGAAAATTTTTATTTCAATCCAGTATCAATGCTATACAGAAGATCCAAGAACTCAATCTTATGATTTTATGATTTTTATCCTCTGCCTAGAAAATCTGGTTGGAGAAGCAAAACTTACCAAGAGGTAAGTCAGCCACATGACCGTCTCTCATCTACGTGACCTTTCACTTCACATTATTGGACCGTGAGATTAGTTAAAGAAAGCACACTCATAATTCCACATAGTTGCAACTCTTCACACACACACTAGTAGGAGACATTTCAACAAGATAATCTCTTAGAACCCTTCCAGAACTGACAGACAAGGTTTTGCAATTCCTTTACTTCCTGGACACATGGGGAAACGGTTACTGAAAAAGGTATTTCTTAACGACTGGGTTTCATTTCATACATTTCTCATGTTTGCTAGAAGTCCTGAATTCTAACTCAATATCATCTTTGTCCACATAGCATTTTTCCTGTAAATATCTCAGTGCTCTTTATAGAAACACTTTAAAAAGTCCTTAATTCCCCTAGAAATCTATGTTAAATATCACTCTTTACAAAAGGAGAGACAGAAGCATAAGCAACTTAAGCAGAGAAAACCAAAAGGCAGAAACACACTGAATGGTCAAAAGGTAAATCCTCATCAAGTTCTAAGCCTAAGAGCAAGAAACAGAAGCTAGGAACCTCAAACACCTCTCCACCAATAACGCCACAGTCAGTCTCCAACACTGAAACTGCTTGGAAAGTGTGCCTAACAGATGAAAATAAAACAGTTTTTCCTTATTCCTAGGAAAGACAATGGAATGAAATAAAGCCCCCAAAATAAATCTGATAAGAACAATTAGGGACAATGATCATAATAATTTATTGGTCAGTAAAACTTTTTTTCCCTTGATTTACGTTTCCTGTTACTTACATTATTTGCTTACACAAAATTTCCTGGAAATGATTTTACTCTATGAAGCAGAATTATTCCTTTTTCTTTGCTGGAAGATTTTCTAGTAAAACACATTCTGTTTGTTTGTTTGCTTATTTTCTTTTGTTTTTGGCTGCACTGTGGGGCATGTGAGATCTTAGTTTCCCAACCAGAGATCAAACAGGTGCCCACTGCAGTGGAGAAGCAGAGTCTTAACCAGTGGACCACCAAGGAAGTCCCTCGTAAAACACGCACTTATTGAAAACTTACTCTGCTCTGATATGTTCTATGTGGATCTACTCAGTCCTCAAAACAGTCTTTTGAGGTAGGTACTACTATTATCCCCTCGCCTGTGAGCAGGTGAGGAAATGAAGCACAGAAAGGTTAGAAATCTGCCCCAGGTCAAAGGGCTGGTAAGCAGCAGAGCCAGGATTGAGACCCCAAGTCTCTCTAGGTACCCAGAGCAGCCTTTCACTGTGGAGCCGCCCACAGAGTGGGGGGAGAGGTGACATGTCATATGAATCAAGCATCAGCTGAGTTCAGTTCAGTCGCTCAGCTGTGTCTGACTCTTTGCAACTGCATGGACAGCAGCACGCCAGAATTCCCTGTCCATCACCAACTCCCGAAGCTTGCTCAAACTCATGTCAATAGAGTCAGTGATGCCATCCAACCATCTCATCCTCTGTCATCCCCTTCTCCTCCCGACTTCAATCTTCCCCAGCATCAGGATATTTTCAAATGAGTCAGTTCTTCGAATCAGGTGGCCAAAGTATTGGAGTTTCAACTTCAGCATCAGTCCTTCCAATGAATATTCAGGACTGATCTCCGTCAGGATGGACTGGTTTGATCTCCTTGCAATCCAGGGGACCCTCAAGAGTCTTCTCCAACACCACACTTCAAAAGCATCAATTCTTCAGCACTCAGCTTTCTTTAGAGTCCAACTCTCAACATCCATGCGTGACTAATGCAAAAACCATAGCTTTGACTAGACGGATATTTGTTGGCAAAGTAATGTCTCTGCTTTTTAATATGCTATCTAGGTTGGCCATAGCTTTTCTTCCAAGGAGCAAGCATCTTTTAATTTCATGGCTTTCCATTGTTTCTCCATCTATTTACCATGAAGTGATGGGACCAGATGCCATGATCTTCGTTTTTTGAATGTTGAGCTTTAAGTCAACTTTTTCACTCCCCTCTTTCACTTTCATCAAGAGGCTCTTTAGTTCCTCTTTGCTATCTGCCATGAGGGAGGTGTCATCTGTGTATCTGAGGTTATTGATATTTCTCCCAGCAATCTTGATTTCAGCTTGTCCTTCAACCAGCCTAGCATTTCTCATGAAGTACTCTGCATATAAGTTAAATAAGCAAGGTGACAATATACAGCTTTGACATACTCCTTTCCCAATTTGGAACCAGTCTGTTGTTCCATGTCTGGTTCTAACTGTTGCTTCTTGACCTGCATACAGATTTCTCAGGAAGCAGGTAAGATGGTCTGGTATTCCCATCTCTTAAAGAATGTTCCAGTTTTTTGTGATCCACACTGTAAAAGGCTTTGGGGTAGTCAATAAAGCAGAAGCAGGTGTTTTTCTGGAACTCTCTGCTTTTTCGATGATCCAGTGGATGTTGGCAATTTGATCTCTGAATCAAGCTTAATCACCTGCTATTGCTCTCTTCCAGTCTGGGCTTCCCAGGTGGCGCTAGTGGCAAAGAACCTGCCCGCCAATGCAGGAGATGTAAGAGACACGGGTTCAGTCCCTGGGTCCGGAGGGTCCCCTGGAGGGGAAATGGCGCCCCACTCCAGTTTTCTTGCCTGGAGAATCCCATGGACAGAATCCCATGGAGCCTGGCAGGCTACAGTTCATAGGGTCACAAAGAGTCAGACACAACGGAAGCAACTTAGCGTGCATGCATGTACTGCTCTCTTAACATAAACTGTAAGAAATAAGCACCCAACCAAACCTCAACTAGGGGTAATAAGCAGGAGATAAAATGAGAAAGCACAGGTTTAAAAGAACTATTACTAAATAGAATAACGAGGTCATAAATGCAGAGAACTATAGAGGCCATCTTTTAATACAACATCTCTGCCTTACAGATGCAAAAAACAGACTAGAAAAGTCACAGACAGCCTTGGATGGGTCTCCTTATTCAGTCCTCTTAGTTTCCTCTAGACTAGATTTCATCTTGCCACTGTAATTCTTTCTAAAGTGTAAGAAGTTTAGCATATTTCTAAAGGCAACTAAATACTGTGTTAACACTTCATTTATAAATGATAGCATGTAATACTGATGTTAAAACTATTTTAAAACAACTTGAAGCAAAAAAGAAAAATATATATAAGTACTAACATTAAGGTAGCAAATGATAAATCAGTAAGAAACAGTAAAGAAAATGTTGGCCATGTATAGCTGTTATCCACTGTTATAAATTTGTTGACAGGAGTTTGAGCAAAGTCCAGGAGACGGTGAAAGACAAGGAAACCTGGCCTTCTGCAGTCCATAGGGTCGCAAAGAGTCAGACACGACTGGGCAACTGAACAACAGTAAGTTTTTTCCCCCTTGAAAAACACACACTGGAGTTCGGATCCCTGGTACTTCAGAATGTGACCTTCTGTGGAGATTTACAGAGGCAATCAAGTAAAAACGAGGTCATGGGGCGGGGAGCCCTAATTTATGTGGCTGGAGTCCTTATAAAAGAGAAATCTGGACACAGCCAGATATGCACAGAGGGAAGAACCACGGGGAGAAAGGGAGAGAGGCCTCATTCAGACCCCTCCCTCACAGCCCCCGAAGGAACCCAGCCTGCTGACATCTGGGTTTCAGGTTTCTTTTCTTTTTTTTTTTTTCCATTTATTTATATTAGTTGGAGGCTAATTACTTACAATATTGTAGTGGTTTTTGCCATACATCAATATGAATCAGCCATGGATTTACATGTGTTCCCCATCCTGAACCCCCCTCCCGCCTCCCTCCCCATCCCATCCCTCTGGGTCATCCCAGTGCACCAGCCCTGAGCACTTGTCTCATGCATCAAACCTGGGCTGGCGATCTGTTCCACACTTGATAATATACATGTTTCAGCGTTGTTCTCTCAGATCATCAGGCTTCTAACCTTCAGATCCATGAAACAACAAGCTTCTGCTTGTGGTGCTTCGGTACAGCACCCAGTTTGTGACACTCTGTTTACAGCAGCCCCAAGAAACAAATATAGCAGCCTTCACTTTTAAATGATTTTTTTTAAAATTTGTACTTACATCATGGTATTTTTTTAGGCTTTGGTCACAGAGGTAGGTGGAATTACTAATCAGGGATTCACTTCAATTGATTCTGTGTTGAAACCAAACCCACAAAACAAGTACAAACACTTACCTCATTTCTAAGGAGTTGCTCTGCTTTGCTCCTATTCATATTTCTGCAATACCATCTGAACAGAAAAAGATATGTTTAAGACCTCAGGTATTTTAATTGTTCTTTTTTCTTTTTAGAATTAGCAAGGCAATACTCCTCACCAATGACAAACATTAATTAAGAACGAGATATTATGCATAATCTCTATAAAATAGAAAACCACTAGTAACATTTGGATATACATACTTGCAGACTTTTTCTACCCATATTTTTATAAAGACCCATATATATGCTGACATTCTCATTTTCATTATTAAAGTGAGATCAAACTATACTTGCTCTATCAGAACCTGGATTTTTTCACTTAACAGTGTATCACACACATCTTTGCAAAGCTATATAGTTCACAGCCTGGATGTGCCATAACTTATTTAAGCTCTTCTTTATTAGTAAACATAAAGATCATTTCCAATTTTTCACTATTATAATAACAGCAAGAATGAATTTTACCCCACAGACTCAAATATGCAGGAAATATCACTACATTATTGTCTTTAATTCAAGTTAAATCTAATCCCAAGCCTCCATCAGGCAGTAGATTTCATCTCAACTTATCATGAAGACTCCCCTAGTGAACTTCACAAAGGTCCCAAGTGTTGAAAGAAACAGAGCAAAACAGAAGTGGAGGCCTCCTGGGTCTTCCAGACGCACTGGTTCTAGCACAGTCCTGACCCCTGGCAGCCTCCTCAGGTGTGCTGCAGGAATTCCTCCAGGGCCAAGCAGTGGCGCCTGCCCCCTCCACTCTGCGCTAAGCCCCTGCATATCAGCGCCCCTTTCAACCCTTGGGAAATTTTTCGTAAGGAAAGATGGATACTGCCATCTCCCACTTCATGCTCAGAAGTACACCCTTTCCCTTGCTTTCCACAGCTCAATCTCTCCATGGGATTATGAGCAAGTTGGCCAAAGAAGATGAACTCAAAATGTCAGGTTTATTTATTTTTTTGGCCGTGTGGCATGTGGAATCTTAATTCCCGACCAGGAATCCACTCCCACCCCCACCCCCTATGTAGGAAGCATGGAACCTTAACCACTGAACCGCTAGATAAGTCCCTCAAATTGTCAGCTTTACTGTTGGGTTTTTGTTCTCTGTTGTTTTGTTTTAGATGGCCTTTTGTGGGCAGAACCCTCCACCAGTCATATTTCCTGAGGGTTCCAATATTATGAAACCAGCTTGGCCCCTCTAAACACGTGAATTTCCTATCACTGTTATGAGCACCTGCTTTTGGCCCAGCAAACACCATAAGACAAGCAAATACAAAGGCCTTCCCTGACTGAGGAAGAGAAAAACACAAAGAAAAAAAAACAAGATCTTTTTTTGTCAAGATTCTTTTAAGCAGTTGTAGCAGCCAAACACAAATTATAATCTCAATACAAGCCAGTAACTTATTTTATTTGGAGCCTGAAATGATTAACTAGGCCTCAGAATTGTGGGTATTAAGATCTCATTGCTGTGGACCCCACTTTATGAACTGGGCCATATTCAACAACGCTACAGTTCTGATCAATTTCTGAAAGCAACTGAGAAATAAAATAAAGGAGATGGGGACTTCCCTGGCTGTCCAGTGGTTAAGACTTCACCTTTCAATGCAGGAGCTGTGGGTTTGATCCCTGATTGGGGAGCTAAGATCCTACATGCCTTGCGACCAAAAAAACGAAACATAAAACAGAAACAATATTGTTCACGAATTTACTAAAGACTTTTAAAATGGTTCACATTAAAAAAAAAAAAAGGAGAACAGATTGGATTCTGTCTCTAAAGCTTTCTCATTGATAGAGGAAATATTTATCTTCTTAAAAATAGTCATAAGAAATAATTAGGAACAATAACTGGAGCTCTCATTACGCATTATAAACCAGCAGGACCTGAAAGACTGAAAAATATTCTCTTAACTAATCACAGAAGATCCAAGTCCATATTCTCACAGCAAGAGTAAACAATGGAGGTTTAGTCTTACAGTGACATGCAAGTAGTCAGCATAACGAGACTGTGGCTTTCAAGAGGAATTAGATATGAGAAACTCAGAGGGGGAAAAAAAAGGTCCTTTCCTCACTTAGTATATTCAAGCTCCTAGGAAGGGATAAAGAAAATAAGGAAAGAAAAGGAATTCACAGCACAAATCCTGTTCTAAGCAGTCACTTTTATGGCATTTGCAGGTTCCAGGGACAAGAGGCGGCTCTGCTGAACGCATCCCATGGGAAAGAACGATGTGCGGGGCAGGAACGCGAGGACGCACACACGGGCAGGAGGAGAGCTACAGCTCTGGGACGCCGGGATGCGCATCACTCACAGGACTGGGACACAGATGCCCATGGAAGATCAGTTAGCTCCCCTTGAAGGGACAGTGTATCTCTAGAAACAATGTCCAGGATTTGTAAGTAACTTGTCATTCCCTTCTTAGATATCAAAACCCTAATGGGAATGAGGGTTTCAGACTGGCTAGTCACTTCAAACACTTAAAGGGATAAGACTTCATGGTGGTATCTGAATCGAGGGAAAAAGGAGATTTAGGGATACCGAGTCCTTTCTGGAAAGGAAGGACCCTAAACAAGCTTCTTGGGGAGGGTGGGCTGGGTATATTATAAAAAGGAGGCAACAGGTACAAATTAACAAAAAAGAACTGAAAACAACCAATCAATGAGCTATAAATCTTAGCCGGTTCTCAATTTGGTCCTTGCCTCCTGGACTTTTCCTGTCTAAGGGCCCTTGCATTCCTGTCACCTTCTTCCTTTAATGTGTTTCCATCAAGAACATGTTCCTGACCACCACAATGAGTCCAGTTTCTTTCCTGCAGCACTTCCACTGGTTCTGTCCTCCCCCAACTGGGACCTAATGTAGAGGTGCCGACACCCCGGGAGCTGCAGGTTGGCAGTCCTGAGCCCAGTCCAGTGGACAACCATTGCCTGGGACTCCTCCTGCCCCCAAACAAACAGCAGAGGGGCTCTTGATTCAGTTTAGTTCAGTCCAATTCAGTTCAGTTGCTCAGTCATGTCCGACTCTTTGTGACCCCATGGACCATAGTACGCCAGGCCTCCCTGTCCATCACCAACTCTCAGAGTTTACTCAAACTCGTGTCCATTGAGTCAGTGATGCCATCCAACCATCTCATCCTCTGTCATCCCCTTCTCCTCCTGCCCCCAATCCTTCCCAGCATCAGGGTCTTTTCCAATGAGTCAGTTCTTCATATCAGGTGGCCAAAGTACTGGAGTTTCAGCATCAACATCAGTCCTTCCAATGAACACCCAGGACTGATCTCCTTTAGGATGGACTGCTTGGATCTCCCTGCAGTCCAAGGGACTCACAAGAGTCTTCTCCCACACCATAGTTCAAAAGCATCAACTCTTCGGCGCTCAGCTTTCTTTAGAGTCCAACTCTCACATCCATACATGACTAATGCAAAAACCATAGCCTTGACTAGACAGACCTTTGTTGGCAAAGTAATGTCTCTGCTTTTTAATATGCTGTCTAGGTTGGTCATAACTTTCCTTCCAAGGAGCAAGCATCTTTTAATTTCATGGCTGCAATCACCATCTGCAGTGATTTTGGAGCCCAAAAAAATAAAATCTGTCACTGTTTCCATTGTTTCCCCATCTATTTCCCATGAGGTGATGGGACCAGATGCCATGATCTTAGTTTTCTGAATGTTGAGCTTTAAGCCAACTTTTCCACTCTCCTCTTTCACTGTCATCAGGAGCCTCTTTAGTTCTTCTTCACTTTCTGCCTTGGGTGGTGTTATCTGCATATCTGAGGTTATTGATATTTCTCCTGGCAATCTTGATTCCAGCTTGTGCTTCATCCAGCCCAGCATTTCTCAGTGGTAGGCGCTGACAGAGGGCATCAGAGGGCAGACAGACTAAAACCACAATCATGGAAAACTAGCCAATCTAGTCACATGGACCACAGCCTTGTCTAAATCAATGAAACTAAGCCATGCCATGTAGGGCCACCCAAGACGGACGGGTCTTGGTGGAGAGTTCTGACAAAATGTGGTCCACTGGAGAAGGGAATGGCAAACCATTTCAGTATTCTTGCCTTGAGAACCCCATGAAGAGTACGAAAAGCAAAAAGATGGGACACTGAATGATGAACTCCCCAAGTTGGTAGGTGCCGATATGCTACTGGAGATCAGTGGAGAAATAACTCCAGAAAGAATGAAGAGACAGAGACAAAGCAAAAACAATACTCAGTTGTGGGTGTGACTGGTGACAGATGCTGTAAAGAGCAATATCGCATAGGAACCTGGAATGTCAGGTCCATGGATCAAGGCAAATTGGAAGTGGTCAAACAGGAGATGGCAAGAGTGAACATTGACATTTTAGGAATCAGTGAACTAAAATGGACTGGAATGGGTGAATTTAACTCAGATGACCATTATATCTACTCCTATGGGCAGGAATCCCTTAGAAGAAATGGAGTAGCCATCATAGTCAACAAAAGCGTCTGAAATGCAGTACTTGGATGCAATCTCAAAAACAACATAATGATCTCTGTTCGTTTCCAAGGCAAACCATTCAATATCACGGTAATCCAAGTCTATGTCCCGACCAGTAATGCCGAAGAAGCTGAAGTTGAACAGTTCTATGAAGACCTGTAAGACCTTTTAGAACTAACACACAAAAAAGATGTCCTTTTCATTATAGGGGACTGGAATGCAAAAGTAGGAAGTCAAGAAACACCTGGAGTAACAGGCAAATTTGGCCTTGGAGTACAGAATGAAGCAGCGTAAAGGCTAACAGAGTTCTGCCAAGAGAACGCACTAGTCATAGCAAACACCTTCTTCTAACAACACAAGAAAAGACTCTACACATGGACATCACCAGATGGCCAACACCAAAATCAGATTGACTATATTCTTTGCAGCCAAAGATCAAGAAGCTCTATACAGTCAACAAAAACAAGACCAGGAGCTGACTGTGGCTAAGATCATGAACTCTTCACTGCTCTTGGTTCAGCAGCTGGCAAAAGGTTTTTTTAACCCTGGAGACATTTAAGATGTATTACAAGATGGGCTTTAGCAAAATCCAACACCAACTGTGGCATGGAAAGACAGCAGGAGTCAGAACTGAGAACAGGTTTTTCGTCTCTCATGCAGCCAGAACTGGCACCCTGCCACATGGTATCCCCAGCCTTGGGGGGAAGACAGGTGAGGGGGTTCCCACAGCAAGTCCCCTTAGTCACGCAGAGGTGGAGTCAGGCACCCAGAAAATGCATGGCGATGCATCATAAACTTCCTAAAACCCTTATGTGTAATCCCATGAGTCACAGGGGTAGTTCTTACACTCAGTTAAGGATTATCTGGTTTCCAAGCACTTCCCTCCTCAAATTATCAGTCACTTCTCTACCAGATCCCTTTAAAATCAGGTCCAAGTTTCTACCTTTAGCATCTTCCCCAAATTCTAAAGATATGCTCTATTTTCCTAAAACTTATTTCAGAGCAAAAACACTATTTCAGTCACATGTTTTTTATACCCTCATCTACTTCTAAAACACCTTTGAAGGGGTCACACCACTGGGAGCTATGACTTTTGAATATGTTAATCCTTTTCTAGACTTTTAAGGTACATTCATATTACAGGAAGTGACATGGACAGAGGAAACAGCTTTGTGCTGGAGGTGGTGGTGATGGTGTTGTTTTTAAAGAAGTGAAGGAAGCATCAAAATACCACCTCAGAATGACCACAAGCAGTATTCGGTATATATGAGCTTCTCACTAAAACCTAGCTACACACTGCTAGTGGGCATATGAACAGCAGCCCACTTGCTTTCTCTGAAAAGTAATTTGGCAGCATGCATTAGAAGTCTTAAGAAGTTCATAACTAGCCTTTAGCCCAGTACGTAGGTTTTCAAAGATCTAGTTTAACACAGTAAGCAGAAAGAGGTATCCCAGTATTTTTACATAGTAAAGATGCCAAAACATTCATGCCACACAAATAAGAAAATTATTTTATAAATTATAACACATCCAAGTGGCTATATGCCTGGTTATACTCCTTAAGATCTCACACAGTGCATGATACATGCTAAGGTCTCAGTAAATATTTGAAGAATGAAATATAGTACAATTATGAAAATGTTTTTGAAGAACATTTAACGGTATGAGGAACTGTTAAGTGAATTAAATAGGATATAAAACAGTATATACAGCATGATTCTGTTTTTTTTAAACAGTAAAAAGACTGAAAGAAAACATACAAATGTTGACAGAGTTCAGCTCTAGTTGATTTATAATTTTTTCCTTATTAACATTTTTCATGTTTTCAAACAATTTTAAAACAATAATCACATATTATTATTATAGTTAGAAAAAATAAACAATCATGCTTTTTTAAAGGCAACTCTGGGAAACTGTATTTTCATTTCTTAAATGAATGAGCAATGAGCTATATTTCAAAGCCAGTTAAGCTGTGATTTGTTTAAAATCAATTTAATTACATTCACTCCTGTAACTCAATTCACACATAGTATGTTCAGGTGAAGTGTATATTAGAAACTAATTCTTACAGCATCATTTACCATCTTAGACAACTGAGTTAAGAATAAGTTGGGATCACCTTATAAAGACAGTGAAAGATAACCATTAGTCTCCCAGATGCCTTACATAATTAGGAAAAGAAAAACAATGTCTGGTTCTCCACATTCACAAAATAATCTTTTACTTACTCATATTGATCTAAGTTGTTTGATTTCTTTCCTGTCACATAATTACTTGGGATATATCCTTCACTCCTAGAAATAAGAAAAATACTTTAGATAAACTGAAATTATTTTACTGATAGAGTATTAAGAGGAAAATTACTGTCCTTCTGGAATAATTAAAGAATAATATTGCCTAAAGCTTATAAGAAAGACTGGCTGACCCTCAATAAGTCTATATATCTATAGTATTTGATGCTTTACAAAGGACTTCCTCGTTGGATCCTTACAAAAATTCTGAGGTAAGTAGACATTCTTGTACCCACTTTTTGGTGGGGAAACCAAAGCTTAAGAAGATTGAGACTTTCTCAAGGGCTCAGAACTAGCCAGCAACAGGGTCAGAACGTGAATTCTGAACTTGTGACTCGGTTCAGAGCCCTTCCTAACGTTCTATGGTGCTTCTCTTGAATTCACACTTTCTGGGGATGTTTTAAAGAAACCACTACTTCAGGAAAGTGGAAGTGCTGGATGAAAACAACTACCACTCCAACTCCTCAACAGTCTGTGCAGTACACTCTTTCACAGAGAGTAATCCCTAACATCTACATCAGTATCATCTAGTCACTCGTTAAAAAGACAAATTCCTGGGTCCTACCCAAGAGATATGAACTGAGGAGGCCTGTGTGGGGCCAGAGAACCTTGGATTTTTACCCTAGATGACTCCTGTGTACATTAAAGTTTAAGGAGCAATCATAGTAGGTAGAATCTTGACTGGAGTCAAGAATTTCAGCAGAAAAAGAGATATGTGTATAAAATTTCTAAGTTGAGTAAAAATGCTATAATTCTGAATTTGAACTGCTGGTAACAGCTCATAATATATGCACACATGAGTGTATACATGTGGCTCTGTGCACTGAGAAAGGCCTAGAAGCAAGGGCAATCCAGCAGCAATAGAATCCTAGGACCCCACCTGTTGTCTTTAAATATTATTTCATATGAAAATGAGCCAGAACTCTTTGGGGAAATGGCAAATTGCAGGTTTGACCAGGAAAAATACAAGAATGAAACTGAGCTCTTTTATTTTATTCAGAAAGCAAGGAAGCTGAGAAAGAAAGGCTAAAAAGACCCCTAACAAAAATAGCTACCACTGACGCATGATGGGACAATCCAAGCAAAAAGAATAATGAATGCAATAGGAAAAAAAACAAATATGAAACTATCCATGCTTCTCCTTCTGTTTAGTCGCTCAGTCAAGTCTGACTCTTTGCAACCACATGGACTGTAGCCCACCAGGCTCCTCTATCCATGGGATTTCCCAGGCAAGAATACTTGGAAATGGGTTGCCATTTCCTTCGCCAGGGGAATCTTCCTGACCCAGGGAGTGAACCCACGTCTCCTGTATTGATTGGCAGGTGGGTTCTTCACCACTGAGCCAACTGGGAAGCCCAAAATATCCATAATAACACTTTTATTTTATTTTTTTTTTAGCATTCCTTCAATTTTTTTTTATATGTTTCAGTGTTGTTTACTTATTTTTTTTTTTAATTTTTAAAAGTATTGGTTACCACTGTTACCAACAGAGGAAGCTTGGTCATCAGAATTAGAAAAATCACAAAAAAAAAAAAAAAAAATCACCATTTTGCTATCCTTAGCGAAATAATCGATATAAGCAATAATCATAAATGGATGCTAAAATCATTAAGTGAAACATTGACGAAGAATTTTACAATGGAGGAATAAAGTTGACAAACATACCTCAGGTATGTTTACCTGCATAACCTTGGCATCATAAGAAGTGGAACCACCAGATATACGGGACATAGATACTTATTAAATGACACCATGTGGAAGCAAATAGCTTAATCTAGATTGTGGCTCACTATAGAGAAAAAGATCTGGTTTTATCAATAAATCAAAAATGGGGGGAAAAAGGGCAGGGATTATTGTAGAATAAAAGAGAGACATGAGACATATCAGCCAAAATGCATTGTGTGGACCTTGTTTTAATCTTGAGTAAATTGTAAAAATACAGATTAGAGCTAATCAAGGGAAACCAGAATTACAGATTTGGTACTATCCTTAAACCTGGGCCAGAAGGGCCCCTGTTCTGACCTCATACTTTCGAGGGAATGCTGAAGTCCATCATTCCTCAGCTGGACCATCACCTGAAACTATGGCCTCAGAATTCGCTGCCCATTGCCAAGCCCTACATGGGCCTCTCCAAGGGGCTTCATTCTCTGAAAACCAAATGCTCCTGCCTGCGTGTGCTCCTCCAGCCCAGGTCCAGGAAGTGACCAAGCTGGGAGGTGGCGTTTGCCAACCAAATGGACAGAATTTGGATGAACAGCTGGGAGACGCACATGGTACATGTGAGGTGGAACCAGGGATAGAAGGGAAGGAGAAGGGAGATACCCTGGGGAGACGGCCGGCCCTCTGTGCACCATCACATTCTGGCACGGAACTCCAAGCCAAACCTTGCTTTCCTTGTCATTTTGAAGGTATGTTTGTCAAGTTGGAGGATAAATTATACCTTATTCACCAGTTTGTCAGCTTGACTTATAAATATTTAAATATTTGATATCTGGGCTTTTATTTGTACTCTTCTTCTAATCTTAAAAATGCTGGGGGAAAGCCTACAGATGAATTTTTTAAATTATTATTATTATATTATAATGTTGGGGTTCCCTGGTGGCTCAGACGGTAAAGAAACTGCCTGCAATCAGGAGACCCAGGTACAATCTCTGGGTGGGGAAGATCTCTTGGAGATGACAATCACTACCACTCCAGTATTATTGCCTGGAGAATTCCATGGACAGAAGAGCCTGGTGTGCTATAGCCCATGGGGTCACAAAAAGTCAGACACGACTGAGCAACTAACACACACACACATGATAATGACACAGCAGTTGTTTAAAAAAATCTTTAGCAATTAGACTTGGGGGTGAAATTTCATGATGATTTGAATGTACTTTAAATACTCAAAAAAAAAAAAGAAAAAAAAAAAGAACAGCTGGGAAGATTTTAAAATTATGACCGACCAATTTCTGAAGTCAAGTGACAAGAGGCTCCGCTAAACTATTACGTATCTTTTGGATATGTCTATAATTTTTTTAAACATCTTGTTTGGCAAAGAAAAAAAAGCAATGATGACCTTCCTGTAAACACAGATGAACAGGTTTCCATAAAGGTGCTAATGCACAGCACTCAGGAGATGTACCGCTGCTAAGAAGTGAGCAGCAGACATGGGCCCTGCTCAATCCAGAGGCTTCCATTGCTTCTCCAGCAGTGACCCTGGAACGGCGGGAGTGGGGGGGGCAGTAGGGGGGGGCAGGAGGTAAGAAAGTGGATTTGCATGAAGGGAATGCTCTAATCAGGACAAAAAGTCCTCCTCTTCTTATTCACAGGAACTCAGAATAAAAATAGGGTTATACTACAGAGGTAAGCACAGGATACAGAGCTTTCCTAATGAAGCTTAAGATACACGCCCCCCCCCCGCCCCCACAACGTTTATCATATTTACCCATTATTTACCAATAATAAGGTTGAAAGGACTATTCTCTTTAAATCCTATTTAGTATAAACAATATTGTTTTTAAACTTCTTGAATGTATGCATTTTAGACATAGGTGCATACACACATACATACAGACAAACACACACTCACATTCTCTCTTTCTACAGCAAATCTAAGATTACTTATTTACTTTGAGGGGCAGGGGGAGGGGAAGAGACCTAAAATGTAATCTCCCCCAAGATCAAAACAATCTAATTCAAACATACAATGGATGAGAAATACAGTGTAATGGATTCTAATTTCTGGAAAGAAATGGTTGATCCACTTACATTTATTGAGTCACTAAGAATACACTGTGCTACTAAAAGGTAATAATGTATATTTTCATTTATGGCTGCTGAATTGGTCTCACTACATAACAGTTACAGATTATCATCTTCTCACTCAGTATTTAACTTCCAGCCACACACGGTGTATCATCCACAGGGAGGGAATACCTACCCGTATTTATCTCTTGCTTTCCACCAATGAACATCATTCTTTTCCAATATGATATACTCCTGGCCCCTCTCTAGTCTGAGATCATGCGCTTCTGTTGCTTGGAAATCATACATGGCTACAACTATTTCTTCACCGTTTTCTTCTTCAGGCGGAATTGGTGGAGGAGGCCTTCGCTAAGAAATGGAAATAACACGTGAAAGTTCAGTCTTCTATTTGAAGCTGGGTGTGAAGTGAAACACTAAGCACTGCGCATAGGGCCACAGAATAAACTCTGCCGAAAATAACCTGGAGACTCGCCGCCCGTGCGTTTGAGGCTGTTGATGCTCCTGGGCCTCTCATGGGTTTCAGAATACAACCAACACAAGAGCAAAAACTGTCTTTAAACATCAAAAGGATTCTTCTCGGCGGCGTCAGGATTAGCTTACCAGGGAGAGGCAAGGGTAGAATGTGAGTGGAAATGACGACTAAAAGCAGATCCACCATTTAACGGCCTACAATGGGAAAAAGACCCACTTTCATCAGGTCTCCCACTTGAAGGAATCCATACTTCTTCATGCCTACTATGTGCAAGGTACACTCTAAGTACATAGCTGGCATACTTCTTCTCATTTATTTTTTTTTTAAATTGAAATATATAGTTGGGCTTCCCTGGTAGCTCAGCTGGTAAAGAATTCGCCTGCAATGCAGAAGACCTCAGTTCAACTACTGGGTCAGGAAGTTCCCCTGGAGAAGGGATAGGCTACCCACCCCAGTATTCTTGCCTGGTGAATTCCCATGGACAGAGAAGCCTGGTGGGCTACAGCCCATGGGGTCACAAATAATTGGACGCGACTAAGCGACTAAGCACAGCACAGTTAATTTATAATGTTGCATTCGTTTCTGGCATACAGTGAAGTGATTCAGTATGTACTCTTTTTCATATTGTTTTCATTACGGTTTATTATAGGATACTGAATACAGCTCCCTCTGCTACAGAGTAGGACCTTGCTGTTTATCCTATCTGCTAATCTCAAACTCCTAATTTACCCCCATTCCCCTCCTTTCCCCTTGGGTAACCCTAAGTTTCCTTCCTCTGTGAGTCTGTTTCTGTTTTGTAAATAAGTTCATTTGCATCTTCATTTATTCTTAGTACTAATTCCATAAAAGTATACAATTTCCATTTTATAACTAAGCAAACAATGGCTTAAAGTCACTCTCATCAGATTCGTGCTGGATCGGGTCCCTCCCAAGTCCAAAGTACATGTGTTTTCTACCATATTCCACTATTCATAGGTATATCATTAAATCACTAGAGTCATTCCTTTGTCATAATACTGTGGTCTCAAGACTGAAATATTCCTCTAAAGTCCCGCACTGCTTGAATAATATTCAAAGCCAAAATACAGGCAGAATGACAGATGATAATAGGGCCCCCAGTGATAATTTCTGATGCATTTAAATAAATATTATTTGACACCAAAAAAAATCAAGTTAAGCCATAATCTATCCATTTCTGATATGATCCATGCAGGAGGCAACATCACAGGAATGAACAAAAACACACTTGGTAAACACACGCTTAAAAAAGTTAGGGGCTTCCCTGGTGGCTCAGACGGTAAAGAATCTGCCTGCAATGCGGGAGACTAGGTTTGATCCCTGGGTCAGAAAGATCCCCTGGGGAAGGGCACGGCTACTGACTCCAGTGTTCTTGCCTGGAAAATCCCATGGATAGTGGAGCCTAGCAGGCTATAGTCCATGGGTTGCAAAAAGTTAGACATGACTGAGCGACTCTTTACTTCCAAAAGTTAAAGACCACCTTACTTTCTTTATTTCTGGCGCTGGTGTTGGAGGCAGTGCTTTTCTTATACCTAAAAATACAACAACAAGATAGGTTAAAATGCCATCTAACAATGATCAACAGTTTTAAGGAAAAGTAAACATAACAAGAAGTCCACTCTGACTCACTCACGCTGGTGCATGTTGCTTGTAATACTATTTTAGAACAGATTTCTTGAATGAACTGTAAAATGCCATAGGGATTGAGGCCATGTGTTACTCATTGTAAACAAATGGGATTACATCAGAACCAAAAAGCTCCTGCTCAGCAAAGGAAAACCGTCAACAAAATGAAAAGGCAACCAACGGAAGGGGAGAAAGTATCTGCAACCCACATATCTGAGAGGGGTCAGTGTCATAAATATACAAGGAGCTCACACAACCCAGCAGTTAAACAATAACTCAATTAAAAGTGGACAAAGGACATAGAATTTTTTTTTTAAAAGAAGACATACAAACAGCCAAGAGATACCTTAAAAGGTGCTCAGCATAACTAATCATTAGGAAAATGCAAATTAAAACCAGGAATAAGATACCAACTCATACATATTAGGATAGCAATTATAAAACCCACATGTGATAACAAATGCTGGTAAGGATGTAGAGAAAAGGGAACTCTTGCACTGTTCGTGGGAATGTAAATGATGTAGCCACTGTGGAAAATAACAGAAGTTCCTCAAAAAACTTAAAAATAGAACTACCAGATGATCCAGTAATCCCACTTCTGGGTGTATACACGAACGAAAAGAAAGCAGTACCTCGAGGAGACAATCTGCGCTCCCAGGGTCACGGCAGCGCATTTCACAACAGCCAGGGACAGACAGCCTGAGCACTCACCAACAGAGGACTGGACGCAGAAAATGTGGTGTGTGCGGAGTATTCAGCCTTAGGAAAGAAGGAAATCCTCTCATTTGTGACAACGTGGGTGAAGCTGGGGGGGATAACGCTAAATGAAGTAAGCCAGACGGAAAAGGACAAATACCACATGCTGTGATTTATACGGGGAATCTTTAAAAAAAATAAACAAACTCAGAGAGAGTAGAAAAATGGTTGCCAGGGGATACGGGGTGGAAAAAATAGAGATGTTGGTAAAAGAGTACAAGCTTACAGTTATAAGATGAATAAGGTATGTTAATTATTACTATGTGTGTGTGTGTGTGTGTGTGTGTACATATATATATATATATATATATAACTGGAGAAGGAAATGGCAACCTACTCTAGGATTCTTGCCTGGAGAATCCAATGGACAGAGGAGCCTGGCGGGCTAGTCTATGGGGTCACAAGAATCACCACAACTGAGCAACTAAGCATGCACACACACACACATCTAGAACTAACACCGAAAAAAAGATGTCCTTTTCATCATACGGGGCTGGAATGCAAAAGCAGGAAGTCAAGAAAAACCTAGCGTAACAGGCAAGTTTGGCCTTAGAGTACAAAACGGAGCAGGACAAAGGCTAACAGAGTTCTGCCAAGAGAACGCACTGGTCATAGCAAACACCCTCTTCCAAGAACACAAAAGATGACTCTACGCATGGACACCACCAGATGATCAATACTGAAATCAGATTGATTATATTCTTTGCAGCCAAAAATGGAGAAGCTCTATACAGTCAGCAAAAACAAGACCAGGAGCTGACTGTGGCATAGATCATGAACTCCTTATTGCCAAATTCAGACTTAAATTGAAGAAAGTTGAAAAACCACCAGACCATTCAGGTATGACCTAAATCAAATCTCTTATGATTATACAGTGGAAGTGACAAATAGATTCAAGGGATCAGATCTGATAGGCAGAGTGCCTGAAGAACTATGGATGGAGTTTCATGACATTGTACAGGAGGCAGTGATCAAGACCACCCCCAAGAAAAAGAAATGCAAAAAGGCAAAATGGTTGCCTGAGGAGGCCTTACAAATAGCTGAGAAAAGAAGAGAGGCGAAAGTCAAAGGAGAAAAGGAAAGATACACACATCTGAATGCAGAGTTCCAAAGAATAGCAAGCAGAGATAAGAAAGTCTTCCTCAGTGATCAATGCAAAGAAATAGAAGAAAACAATAGAATGGGAACGACTAGAGATCTCTCAAGAAAATCAGAGATAGCAAGGGAACATTTCATGCAAAAGATGGCCACAATAAAGGACAGAAACGGTATGGACCTAACAGAAGCAGAAGATATTAAGAAGAGGTGGCAAAAACACACAAAAGGACTATATAAAAAAAGTTGTTATGACCCAGATAACCACAATGTTGTGATCACTCACCTAGAGCCAGAAATCCTGGAGTGCAAAGTCAAGTGAGCCTCAGGAAGCATCACTATGAACAAAGCTAGTGGAGATAATAGAATTCCAGTTGAGTTATTTCAAATCCTAAAACATGATGCTGTTAAAGTGCTGTACTCAATATGCCAGCAAATTTGGAAAACTCAGCAGTGGCCGCAGGACTGGAAAAGGTTGGTTTTCATTCCAATTCCAAAGAAAGGCAATCCCAAAGAATGCTCAAACAACCGCACAATTGCACTCATCTCACACACTAGCAAAGTAATGCTCAAAATTCTCCAAGCTGGATTTAGAAAAGGCAGAGGAACCAGAGATCATATTGCCAACATCTTTTGGATCATAGAAAAAGAAAGAGAGTTCCAGAAAAACATCTGCATTGTTGACTATGCCAAAGCCTTTGACTGTGTGGATCACAACAAACTGTGGAAAATTCTGAAAGAGATGGGAATACCAGAATACCTGACCTGCCTCCTGAGAAATCTGTATGCAGGTCAAGAAGCAACAGTTGGAAGTGGACATGGAACAATGAACTGGTTTCCAAATTGGGAAAGGAGTACATCAAGGCTGTATATTGTCGCCCTGCTTATTTAACTTAAATGCACAGTACATCATGTGAAATGCTGGGCTAGATGAAGGACAAGCTGGAATCAAGACTGCTGGGAGAAATATCAATAACCTCAGATATGCAGATGACACCACCCTTATGGCAAAAAGCCAAGAGGAACTAAAGAGCCTCTTGATGAAAGTGAAATAGGAGAGCAAAAAAGCTGGCTTAAAACTCAACATTCAAAAAACTAAAATCATGGCATCTGGTCCCATCACTTCATGGCAAATAGACGGGGAAACAAGGGCAACAGTGAGAGACTTTATTTTTTGGGCTCCAAAATCACTGCAGATGGTGACTGCAGCCATGAAATTAAAAGAGGCTTGCTCCTTGAAAGATAAGCTATGATCAACCTGGACAGCATATTAAAAAGCAGAGACATTACTTTGCCAACAAAGGTCTGTCTAGTCAAAGCTATGGTTTTCGTATTAGTCATGTATGGATGTGTGAGTTGGACCATAAAGAAAGCGGAGCACCGAAGAATTGATGCTTTTGAACTGTGGTGTTAGAGAAGACTCCTGAGAGTCCCTTGGATTGCAAGAAGATCAAACCAGTCAATCCTAGAGGAAATCAGTCCTGAATATTCATTGGAAGGATCAATGCTGAAGCTAAAGCCCCTGTACTTTGGCCACCTGATGTGAAGAACTGACTCACTGGAAAAGATCCTGATGCTGGGAAAGATTGAAGGCAGGAGGAGAAGGGGACAACACATTAGAGGTTGGTTGGATGGCATCACCAACTGGATGGACATGAGTTTGAGCAAGCTCCAGGAGTTGGTGATAGACAGGGAAGCCTCGCATGCTGCAGTCAATGAAGTCACAAAGAGTTCGACACAACTGAACAACTGAACTGAACTCTGTGTGTGTGTGTGTGTGTGTGTGTGTGTATACAAAAAGCAGGAAAAAAGACAAATAAAGTCTAAGGATCTAGTGTGCAACATGGCAACTATGGCTGATAGCTTTGTAATGTAAATTGAAGTTTTCTAAGAAAATAGAACTTAAATGTTTTCATACACTATTGCTGATTCATGTCAATGTATGACAAAACCCACTGAAAAAATAAATAAATTAATTTAATAAAAAAAAAAAGATTAAAAAAAAAAAAATGTTTTCATACACACACACACCCCAAAGGTAAACATACGAGGTTTTAATTAGCTCAATGAGAAGAACCCTTTCCAGTGGATAAGTCTATCCAATCATCTCACTGTAAATTTTAAAGATGTTGCAATTTTGTTAATTATACCTTAGTAAAGCTGGGGGGAAAGGAGAGAAAAGCTCTGACAGTCCTTCCTTAGGTTCACAATTACCCTTACAGAATACACCTACCCTGAGAGTTTGAAGGCCGTGTTTAACCAACAGCAAACTCAAAACACGTCACCTTCTCCCTTTGCCAATAGCATGTACATCCTGAGCACAACACAGGTATAGAATAAAATGAATACTTACTACTTTCAAAAAGATTATATTTTTCACATCCAGGTGCTAGTTTTTCAGTTTGTCTGCAACACTGATAACTTCCGTCTGCCCAAAATTTAGGATGATATTTAATCATAATATTATTGTTGTTCTTTATTTCTGTAATTCAAAGATACATTAAATGATCAGTGAAATAAAGCAGAGATGACAGAATGTTTCCCTGAGTAACACTGTTGATCACTCTTTCTCAAATTCATTGTTATTGTTTAGACACTAAGTCATGTCTGACACTTTTGTGACCCCAGGGTCTGTTTATTATGAGGAAATCCTCATAACATAAAATCAAACATTCAGAAGATTCATACAGTTCTCTTTTGCCTCCTTTTTTTGGTGAGGCACCCTTATGCTAAGACGGTGAAGCAACCCCTGCTACACTGTGATGGATAAACATAAAAGTCAGCCCATCGCCATTTTGTTCTTCAGAGAAAGCAATGAGGATTATGCAGGACAAATTACAAATGAATATCCTTCACGTACAAGTCAATTGCTCCACATCAAATGTTGACTACACAATTTCTTGGAAAATACTAAATCCTGCTATCACAAAAGCCCAATGCTTACTCACCTTCAAATGTATTACCCATTAAGTGAAAGCTTGTTTTTCTTAAAAACTATGTATAAGCCACTTGAAGGAACCAGATTATAAAAAAAGGAAGTTATCTTCGATGTGTGTCACTTACAGGAAAAGAATGACCTTCGGGAAGCACTTATTGTAGATTAAAAGATTATAAATGTAAAATAGTTCTGTCCTAGTGATAAGAATGTTATATTCTGAAATTATGCACAGATTAATATTTCATGATATGAGTTTACCTTCTTTTAACTTCTTCACCCACCGGTCCCTGCTTTGTGCACTAGGTGCAAAAATGTAAAGTGTGTTAGCATCATGCACAACCTGAAATAAAACAAAAAATGGAACAGGTGAGAAATAGCACTCCTACCTAGCACAGAGCCCTTGGTACCACAGGAACCAATAAAAGACTGAAATTCTTTAAGCAAAAGTTAATTGCTTTCAGTCCAAAGAACCTAGATTCCCTTCTTACAGAAGCAAATTTGTTTCTTCATGTCTATATCAAGTGGGATTTTGCAAAGGACTATGCTTTTACAGGAGGAAAAAAATGTACAGAGGCCAGCATGCTTTGCCAATCTTATTATTTCTTGCAATGTAAGGAGCTAAAGTTCCTTAAGTAAACTTGGTACAACAGGGATTATTCCAATCAAGTATTTTTCTGATTAATATTTAGATGAAAGGACTACTCTTTCAGCATCACTCCTATACCTTCCTTTTGCCACTACAAATAACTGCGGTAGGTAGCTTAATTAAGCACTGACTACTCCAACTCTAAACTTCGTGCTTTACAGACATTAACTCAATCAATCCTACCATCAAGGCATTAGTATTCCCATTTTGCAGAAGAGCAGACTAAGGCCTATCTAAGACATCAATTCTAAATAGCTCCCAGAGGCACCACTCACACAGAATACACTGCAAATGCTACCCCTTAATTTACCTGCCCATCAGCATGTAGCTGATCACCCAGAAAGCCAGGACCCTGACTCTAAGTTCCAAACTTTTAACCACAGTACCTATTTTAGAGTTACCTCCAGGTGAGCAATTAGACAGTCTTATTCCTAATATCTTTAATATTAATAATAAAATAAAGCATGGGAAGCTAACCCAAGAATTTTGGTCTTCACTTTACCCTTGATGGTCAGTCACAAGGCAGAAACACCCTGATTGACTGAAAGAAATACCTGGCTAGAAATCTCTCTTTACTATGTCAACAGCCACTAGATTGAACACAGGTAGCTCTTTCATCAACAGATGGCTCTTCCTGACCATATTTAATAGATAATCCTGAGAAATAAAAACCATATTTTTATGGCAAGACAAGAGAAATGTAAACAAAACATTCTTCTCTGCTCTTCAGCCTCCTCTCTCCCCCACTGTACATTGTGTAACTCTGTGACAGAAAATCAAACCTCCCCATGGGCAGAAATACCTGCTCAACCGTAAAGAGCAACATCTTCCCAGCAGGAGCAATGCAGTGCCTTAAAAGATAGCATTCCTTCTTGATCTTGTAAGGGGTCACACGACCCACTACAATGCTGCTCAGATCTGGATTCTGTAAAACTGTCGATAATATGTCACATGATGTCCAGCCCTCTGTCTCAAAAACTAACATATCATTAACTGTGTCTTGACTTCTAGAGGGTGGAACAGTTCTCAGAGCTTTTTGAGATGCTCCTCCCAGGTTATAACCCTCAACTCTGGCTCGAATTGTTTTCCATTTTTTTTCAAATTCCTTTCCCATTTAGATTGTTACATAATATTGAGCAGAGTTCCCTGTGCTATCAGTAGGTCCCTGTTGGTTATCCATTTAAAATACAGCAGTGTGGGCACTTCCCTGGCAATCCAGCGGTTAGGACTTCACCCACGCTCTCTCTGCCCAGGGCCCAGCTTCGGTCCCTGGTCGGGCAAGTAAGACCTCACAAGCTGCACGGCACAGCCAAAATTACACACACACACACACACACACACACACACACACACGGCAGTATGTGCACATCAATCCCCGAAAAGAATAGATACATGTATGTATGTGTGTGTATACACCTGAAACTAACATGACATTGGTAATCAATTATACTTCAATATAAAATAAAAAGTTTTAAAAATCCCCACTTCTTTCTTAGATTGACTGATTAGTTTTTTGTCAACAATCCCTTCTCATTCATTCTAATCAAATAAATATGGTCTAATAACAATGGGAATACCACAGAAGAGTTCAGTTCAGTCACCCAGTCGTGTCCAACTCTGCAACACCATGGGTCACAGGACGCCAGGCTTCCCTGTCCATCACCAACTCCCGGAGTTTACTCAAACTCATGTCCATTGAGTTGGTGATGCCATCCAACCATCTCATCCTCTGTTGTCCCCTTCTCCTCCCGCCTTCAATCTTTCCCAGCATCAGGGTCTTTTCCAGAGTCAGTTCTTTGCATCAGGTGGCCAAAGTATTGGAGTTTAAGCTTCAGCATCAGTCCTTCCAATGAATACTCCGGACTGTCCTTTAGGATGGACTGGTTGGATCTCCTTCCATAGAACAAATATTGCTATATTCTACTCGGTGATTAATTCATACAACTAGCACTTTGCTGGGACTACATGAGATACAGAAATGAATCTAAGAAATACCTTATTACAAGACAGAAAATGAGATGTGGTAAAGAGGTAAAGATAAAGCACTGAGAGAGAGGGCTCTGGGGGTGTACGCTGCCTCATTTAGCCCATGATTTTCATACCTGTGTCAACCCTGAAAAGATACAATGTGAGAGCTGCAAGTTTTATTTAGGGCAAAATGAGACTGCAGCCCAGGAATCGGCACATCAGCTAGCTCTGAGAAACTGCTCCAAAGAGGCAAGGGGGGGTGGTCAGTATATATGTGATTTTTGCTGAAGGGAGGGTACATGCAATCAAGCACATATTTTTCCAGAAGGTTTCTGCTAGGATCGTTAAGCAGTCATCATTATGAAGGATTTTAGTGCTCTTCCAGATATGAGGAGACACAAGAATTGTGCTCATAAAACCAGCTCCTGAAAATATCTAACTATCAGAAGACCTATCCTGCCAGTTTTTACTAAAACACAGAGTGCTTCATTTCCACTCTGTACCCTGAGCTGCTTTCAGTGGGTACTGAAGGTCAGCAGCTGCAGCAGCATCTTGTAGAGGCAAATGGCAAGTGCCCATGACAAGTGCCAATTTGTAGCTGAGACCTGTGATATTGTGATTTACAACAACAAACGTATATTTGGTCTCTGTTCTGGTTCCTGGCACAGAGCTCCCAATTTCCTGTGCTGAGAATAGGGGTATCTTTTATTATGCTAATGAGGTGACAGTCGGGAGAGGGTGGGGGAGGGTGCTGGGTGCCAGTGAAGCCAACCCTGTGATTATAGTATTGGAACTTTCAGTCCCACTCCTCGGAGGTGGAGACTCCGAGAAGGACAGAGGCGCTGTGATTGAGTTCAATCATCAATGGCCAATGATGTAATCACCCGTGCCTAAGTAATGAAGCCCCCATAAAAACCCAAAAAGGAGAGGGTTCTAAGAGCCATCTAGTTGGTAAACATGAGGAGATGTCCACAGACAGGTAAATGAATAAAAACAACTGTTTTACACACACACACACACATATACACACAGTGGAGTATTATGTACCTTTAAAAAAGAAAAACCCTGCCACTTGCCCAACATGGATAAACCTGGAGGGCATTATGATAAGTGAAATAAACCAGACATAGGAAGATACACACTGCATGATCACAGATGTGGAATCTTAAACACACTCATAGAAACAGCAAAAGAGTGGCTGACAGGGGCAGGTAGGAGGAGCACTGGGAGATGTTGGTCAAAGCGTACAAAGCCGAAGTTATGCAAGAAGAATGAGTTCTGGAGATCTAACGTACAGCATGGGGATAGCAGTTAACAACACTACATATGTGAAATTTGCTAAGAAGGTAGATAAGTATCTCACCACTGGAGAAAAAACAAGGAAGGGGGGAAGGAAAGAAAATGGTAACTATGTGAAATGATGGATATGTTAACTGGCTTGATTGTAGCAATCATCTCACACTGTTAACATGTATCAGAACACCAAATCTACACCTTACATATATACGATTCTTATGGGTCAATTATATTAATACTTCAACAAAGCTGCAAGAAATCAATCAACAAAGCAATGACAGGAAACTTTAATGTGAAATAGTAAACATGACTAAAAGCCCAGAAATTCGCTGTCGAAAAAATATGTCAGCTCACCTGAAATGGATATTTATTTTGACAGGGAATGACACCATCATCGTTCTTCACTATTTCCACACACTTGATTTTTGACACATCAATAAATCCCTTTCTGTACTTTTTCTGTTAAAAAAAGAGAGAGAACCGTTTCAATCATAAATTAAAGGGAAAATGTTATTAATAGCAATATTTGTTTTAAAAATCACTGATTGTGGAGAAGGAAATGGCAACCCACTCCAGTATTCTTGCCTAGAGAATCCCATGGATGGAGGAGCCTGGTGGGCTACAGTCCACGGGGTCGCAAAGAGTCGGATATGACTGAGCGACTTCACTTTCACTTTCACTTTCACCCCTCAGCTGAGAAGACTTTCAGCTCTTGTGTTTGCTATTGATTGTTTTCTTGAGTTCTCAAAGACCTGTGACCATATTTTTTTTTAAGTTGCCTGTTTTCTAATTGCATCACTTTACACACTGTTGTCTAATAATATGTGGTATTTAGAATGCCTTCTTAATTATTTTGAGCAGCCATTGCCTGTATTTTCTTAGCACCTCCTTGGTTTTCTTCTGTGAACTCATCTGACAGGGAAATGCAGCCTTTTTGTTTGCCCTCTCTGCATACTGGACCGTCTGAGTCAGTGTTCTAACTAATCCCTGATGGTCTCTGAGCTACTGTTCTACCAGACTCAGTAGTTATGTGCTTCAGGAATTTTTCAGTAGAATTGGTCCTATTAGGAGACGCTTGGTGTCACCTTTGTTATCTTAAAAGCTGGTCCCTTCGCTGAGGCTCTTAATTTTTTGAAAACTTGATTCTATTTCAGCTGAAAATTGGCAAGGCTATTTAAAAAATTGAGGGAAGCCATTTAAGAAATTGAAAAGTAATCGCAAACAATATTGGGTAGTTGTGACTTTCAGTTCTGTATCAGTTGAATTTTTGTGCTCTTTTCCCTGTGTACGTGGTGGTTCTATTTTTCTCCAATAAAACTTTTTATTAAAAAAAAATAAAAATAATAAAAATAAAAAAATAAAAATCACTGATTGAAAACATTATAATTTCCTTAATAATTATCTAAATCATGTCTCCCTGTATTGCTAAAATTATTCAAAATACTAACACTATGAGGATTATAATCAAAATAATTAAGCCCTTTAATTTTCAAAGCTGAAATTGCTCTGTCCTTGCCCTCTCCAGAAAGGTCTAGAACTGAGAAAGAGACTCCCTTTGATTGCTGCCTTCCTCACAGACACACACCTTAACTTCTAGATGACAGCCAACTCTCATAACCCAAAAAAGAAAGCATCAGAGACAAACCAAGCAAAAGTCCATGCACTCGATCACAGACGCAAACTCCAGCCAGTGACATCTTCCACTCTAGCACACAGAACTCAGGAGGATGTGATGAGGACGTATGCTCAAGTAAAGCCTCCATTCAGAGTCTGTTTGACTTTTTTTTTCTTTTTTTTTCCTTCCTTATTGCCCTCCCTCCCTGCTCACTGCAAATCTCCCTACAGCAAGTAGCTAAAGACATACCAGGACTTCTCCCTCCAAAATATTAACATCCTTGAGCATAATGATCTCACATGTGAGAATTTATCCCAGGGAAAATATCGAGAAGAATACAAAGTAGTATGTGCAAAGACAACTTGGCGTAGTGTATTCCTTAAAAATGATTCCAAGCATAGTGTAGAAATAAAAAAATGTTTACTGAATAATATTAACTGATACATCCCATACGAAAAGCTGCATAAAGACTAAGATTACTTTAGAAGAGAATGTACAGAGTCATATGACAAAGAATAGAAGAGAAATGAAGATGAAGAATACTGTAGTATCTGGCGTGAACCAGGCATGCCCCGGGCCTGGCCATTCAAAACTGCTTCATCTAATACTTTGAAACTCCCTTCTGGCCACAACCTTTGGAGTCCTACCCTGCTCCTTATAAGCAGCTCTGTGTTTTACTACTACCATCACCCTTAGACCAGACCACCCCCCCAGACTACCAGCTCCCATTTGTTATCTGGCCGTTATTTTACCAGTGCATCCATCCTCCCTGTCTCCCTCCCTCCCTCCACCCCCATCTCTCTCTCCCTCTCCCCAACCCACCCCCACACAGGAATCCCCATCCCCCACTGACATTTCTGTCAGTCCCCAGTTCTACCCATACCTTCTTCTGCTCCTGCATGCCTGGCAGCAGCAGGTCACAAAACAATCCTGCTGCTGCTGCTGCTGCTAAGTCGCTTCCGTCGTGTCCGACTCTGTGTGACCCCATAGACGGCAGCCCACCAGGCTCCACCATCCCTGGGATTCTCCAGGCAAGAACACTGGAGTGGGTTGCCATTTCCTTCTCCAATGCATGAAAGTGAAAAGTGAAAGTGAAGTCACTCAGTCGTGTCCAACTCCCAGCGACCCCATGGACTGCAGCCTACCAGGCTCCTCCGCCCGTGGGATTCTCCAGGCAAGAGGACTGGAGCGGGGTGCCATTGCCTTCTCCGCTCATAAACGCTACAGAGCTACAAACCCCACCCATTCCCCTTGTCCCAGTGGACCATCCCTGTCACTACCTCATGGAGAAGAGAGAAGCCATCCCACAAGCACACCCCTGACTTCTTACTTTTGCAGGCCTAAAACACCCTAAGATTCACCCTTCTTTTCTTCTCTTTCATCCTGTCTCTATGAGAAGGTTAAAAGGACACAACAGCTAAGGACACAGTAGTTGGCACTTAACAGACCTCATTTCTTTCTATGCTCACCAGATTCTCACTTTACAGATGAGGAAACTGCACCTCAGACAGGTTAAACATATCACCCAAGGATCACAAACTGCTCCTAAAGCTCCCTCAACCTTGGATGCCCCAGCTGCAAACAGGTGACAAAATTAATGCAGCCAAGTCCCCGATGGGGCAACATGGATTCTGAGCATGGCCTGAGCTTCCGCCCCAACAGGCAGAGGAAAGCTCTTCACGGCCGCACTCTTCGAAGGCCTCTGCTTCTCCTGCCTACAGACCAGCAGTCCCCCAGCTTTTTGGCACCAGGGACCAATTTCGAGGAAGACAGCTTTTCCAGGGACTATGTGGTGGGGGACTGGTTTCAGGATTTTTCAAGCGCATTGCATTTACTGTGCACTTTATTTCTGACCTAATGTTGCTGCCGGCAATTAGACAGCAATTAGCAATCTGACAGCAGGTACTGGTCCCAAGCCTAGAGGTTGGGGACCTCTGCTATAGACACCGTCAGGCCTCTGCCATCCACACCAAGGACCTTCTTCTGGCCTTCCCTTCCTGAAAGAGAGGTATTACACCTTCAGCCTTCATTTCCTTCCCACCCACTCCTCCTTAACCACATGCAATCTGCCTGCCTCCCTTCTCGCCACAGCTGCTAAAAATTGTTCTCAAAAACACCACTCATGACCAAACCCAATGGCCTTCGCTCAGCCATCTTCCGCTCAGGCCTTTACAAGGCATTCAGGGGGTGCTGCTACTCCGTCCTGCCGAGGCTCTGACTGCAGGTCCCTCTCGTTTTCCTTCCGTCTCTCCCACTCACCTCTCACAGGGCAACACCTGCTCTGTGCCAGCCGCTGCGGTAAGGGGCACCCCAAGTCCAGAGAGAGAAAGCGCAGTTCCTGAACATGCAATCCAAGTACTGTGCCATTTCTGTGAATTGACAGTTAACAGACACATCTTACAGAAGAAGGAAACAGAAACTAAGGAACTTGCCCAAGTTTACCTGTGGGAGAGACATACATGCTAACTCAGCAATATACAGTAAGTACTGGATATAAAAAAGATGCTAAGAGAACACTGGGGAACCAAGGCTTATATGATTCATTTCAGAAAAGAAATTCTGATAATACGGTAGGAAAGGAGTGAAAATCACAGCCCATGGGATGAAAAACATTCCAAAATGACCTCAGTTGCCTCAACTATAAAATGGGAATAATAATAGTACCCACTTCATAGAGATTATCAGATAGTTAAGAGAGTTAAATGAGTTAGCATTTGCAAAATGCTGTAAAGAGTGATCTGTAATATGATATCTGTGAGTGTTAGCTATATAAAATAAATAAGTAGGAAAAAAAGCGTGGCTGAAGCCCAGGGCACATGAGGCAGGTGAGCAGGGACCAGCTTGTAAAGAATCTGGTGCACAGGCCAAGGGGTCTAGTTAGACAAGGCTACCACCCTGTTCCTGGGCTTGTGCCAGTTAGTGGGCAGAAGAAACTGCGATCCTATTAATAAGTCACACGTGTTCACTATAGAAACCTTAGAAAATATTAATAGCACAAAGAAAATCAAACGACCTTTAATCCCCCAACCCTGGAGAAATCCCTGTTGATACATCATGGAGCTTTTTCAGACACTGCTCTGGGGTCATTTATCACCTGCCAGCTCTCTTGGCTCTTGAGCAGCAGACCATCATCAGTTTCTGAGACACCCATGTCCACTCACCACCTGCCCCTGCAACTAAAAGCGGCTGACAGATGCCAATTAATCTATATAGGAAAATTGGGGGTGGGCTGGTTTATGCCCCCCTAAATACACATCCCATGATATATAATCTACTGTACTATACTAACATTTGGGCTTATTAACGCAAATACTTCGCTATGAAATTTACGGATAAAGGTACACACTTAGTGGTCATTCATTACTTTACCTATCCTGCCAGCAAACACTGATCAGACACCAAGCCCAGCGCTGTGTGCTGCAGCCTCAGCGTTACGGAAGGAGGCTGAGAGTCCCCTCAAGAGGAGCTCACAATAATATGGTAGGTGGAAGGAGAAGTGGGGAATGATTCACAATCAAATAAAGATGGAAGTCAAGTGTCATGGTATGCTATGGAATGAGCCAGGAAAAGCCAGGGAAGTTTCAGGGAGGAACTGATATTTTGATTTGGTTTTTAAAAGATAAGTACGAGTTTTCTTTTAGAGAAAGTGGAGAAGAGAACTCAGGCGGAAAAAACAACAAAGCACTGATTTAGGGAACAGAAATTCACTGTGGCTGAAGTTCAAAGTGGTTCAGGGGAAGTGTAGGAAAGGACACCAGAATGATTATTTGAGACCAAATTAGGAATGGGTAACTAATGGTTACTTTGTCCATTGTTTAAATAGGGAAACTAGAGAGACAGACGAAATATGACTTGTGTAAAACAACACATCAACAGAACAGTAGAACTGGAATTAGATGAAAGAGAACCTGCCCCTGGGAAAGTCTTACAAGATACACTATTTTCCTTTAATTTCTGGAATTAAAATATTTTTTAAAATATCAATAACAACTCTAAATTAAACTAAATTTTTATGACTATATACAAATATGCAGAGCTGGCCCCAGGTTTATCTGCAGAACACCCTCAGTTCTTCCTTTCTACACCCCTCTCCTAAGACTTACTATGCGCAATAAGAGTTTCCCTCTGATACTCTTAATGGTTCCTTCCTTTCCCCCTATATCACAACTTTTATTCCTAATGTGGTTATTCTCAGCTGCCTGCCACAGAAGAAAGCTACTGGATGAATCACCTGTGCACTGCAGGGACCTCAGGTCGGGGGCATGAACTTTGGAGGCAGGCAGATCCTGAGTCCAGCCACATTCCGCCTTCTCTGGGTTCCTCTGTAGGTACAGGATAATTTCACTAAGGATAAAGGATAATTTCACTGCTCATTTCACTAAGCTCTAAGCAGGAAAAAAGATAAGGTACAAAGGTGCTCAGTACAGTGGCTGGTACAGGGAAGTCACTCTCTAAATGGCAGTATCTACTATTAATTCATCTTCACAAAACCCTGGGAAGTTGTTAGGAAACTGAGTAGAGAGGTAGTGAGTGGCTGAGCCAGAACTGAAACCACATCTTTCAAAATCACAGAAGCTTTTACCTGACTCCTGGTCTCTCAAGCCTGAGTATTCGTGAACACTTATTTTAAGAAAATAAATTACTTATGTCAAAACGTATCAATTACTCTGAGCCAGGCACTATGTGCATCTTTAACGGTAACTCAATGAGTCCTCACAGCGTTATGAGAGCTGTCACCCCACTTTACCGATGAAGAAATCAAGGCTGACAGCGTATAATTAATTGGCCAGAAGTCATACAACAAACCAGGACCTTAACTCTAATTCCAGTCCTGAATTCTCTAGTGCCACGTACTCTTTAGTAACTTGATATCACTTAACTGAGTACAAACAAACTCAGTGGAAATTTCTATGTTTATAACTCTTAATAAGTATAAGATCAAAGCAAGTTCACCAATTAAATGCAAACAAAACTGGACAGTAAATAAGATTCAAACTAACAGCTTACTTGAATGTGAGAGCTGGGCTATTTGCTGGAATTGAATCTCTCTCCCCAAACCATGGAATTAAAACTCCATGGACAGAGAAGCCTGGTGGGCTATAACCCATGAGGTTGCAGAGTCAGACACAACTGAATGACTGAACACACACACAGCACACCTTAGAAGCACACCTCAAACCAGTTAGTTGCACACACACTGCCATGCTTTTGTTAGGACTCCATCTGGTCCAGCTAAATTGTTTAGTGTTCAGTCAGCTTCCGTTTTCTCCCAAGGATACAACAATTAAAACAGACCATAAATACAAATCCAAAGATGGCTGTTGACATGGCATGTTTAATGACAAAGGACCTTCCAGAGAATACAGGCAAAAGATATGTTATATATAATAATATACAAGTGAAGTTCTTAAACTTCACAGCCCTCAGCAGATGGGCAGCATCAAAGCTTACTAGTGACATTCACTATATTCTATCATGACCATTTCTTCACTCAGTCACATTAATTAAAGATTGATTTTGGTTTCCTTCTACCACCAAGCACAGAGATACCAAAGAACCATGATAGAGATTTTAAAAGCACAGACTTTGCCCTGATGGGATTTATAACTAGCCATTTGCTAAGGTTAAGGAAAGGAATAATCAAGTTGACACTGAAACTTCAGAGGGGTCGATACTAAAAGGCCACAGAGTTTTCAATCAACTCTTGAAAAGGAAAGAAATACAATGATGTATCTACCAAAAATCTCAAATGAGTAAAAAGGCCTATCTCACACATGAAGGTTGTTTTCCCTTTCCACTCAGAATAGAGCTAAAAGAATGGGCCTCAAGAGCAACAGGACACATTAATCATAAGAAACAAGGAAAACCTCAGGATGGTTATGACTGTGTGCATGTGGATACTGGGAATAACTTTGATGTAGGCCTTTCCAGTATCAGAAGAAGAAGAATAAATAAAATATAAAGTCATTTCCAACTTGGTAATTCTATGATGAAACGTCCCTGCTTCACTAAGTTCTAAATTCCAGTGAAAAACTAGAAGAAAACTAAACCAAAAACTTGGCATCTTATTATTTTCCTCCCTTTTAACCAGCTCATAATAATAACTGACATAAGGGCCTTACAATTTACAAAGTGACTGTAATCAAAAAAACAAATAAAAAGAGTACTTTTACATTAAGAAGCCAGTAGTTACATACATAAGCGTGGCTCATTATGAAGATTATGGTTTCTAACATAACATCCAGAACAAAAACAGCATAAGTTACAAGGAATCTGAAGACAAAAAAATTTCATTTCCAAAATCACATAATAATCTTCAAATAATATTGTGCTGATAGAGATGATTATAAGGTTTCCGGAGACTGTTTTTCACTGTATTCAAAGTTGAAGTTTTTATCCCCCCCCCCCCCGCCCCCACCAAGTAACCATTTCCTCCTAACGATATTTCTGTAATTCTGGCACCCTTTTCCTAACACCCTTTTGCAACCCAAGGGCACTTTTTAAAACTATTACCAGTTATGTTTTATCATAGTTGAAAGCAAAACCTACTGAGACAAGTATTTGCAAGTAAGTCTAAAAGTAATTTACTTAAATTCTTAAAGTTAGTAAAAACTGAATGAGTTATGTAGAAATCAACATATATAGATCTCTTACTTTATAAATTACATGTGACAGACATCCAAATTCAATGAATTCCAGAATTAATCAATTCAATCCAAAGACTATGAACCCCAGGGAGCAGAGATGATGCTAGTGATCTCGACTGCCGGATTTTCCCCTTCTTCCTGGGTGCCCAGCTAGACTGTATTTTCCCATCTCCATGCATTTGGGTAAGACTGTGTGCCCAATCTCTGGCCAAAGGAGCGTAAGTGAAAGTAATATCAACCAGTGTTTATTATATTATGCATAAATTTTTCAGTTTTTAGAACTACTAATTGCCACATGCAAACACTAAGATCACAAACAGAAATCCATAAAGTCACCTTCTATACTAAATTATGATTATTCTGCCACCCTCAGATTAACAAAGCTCTCTTACATCTACTAAAATGTTCTCCCCAGCAGCTTTATTTGTATTAGTTGAAAACTGGATGGGGAATACATGTAAATCCATGGCTGATTCATGTCAATGTATGACAAAAACCACTACAATATTGTAAAGTAATTAGCCTCCAACTAATAAAAATAAATGGAAAAAATAAAAAAAATAAAAAATAAATAAAAGTCAAAAAAAAAAAAGAAAACTGGAAACAACCTGAACGACCATCAACAGGTGACTGGACAAACAATGAAACAGATTACAGCAATAAAAAGAAATGCAACACTGATACAATAAAATGGATGTATTTCAAAATAACAGGTGAAAGAAGCTAGCTTTTTAAAGAGTAAATGCTATATGAGTTTATTTCAAAATTCTCATATACGCAAACTATAGTGCCAAAAATCAAATGAGTGATTACCTAGGGATAGTGAGGTAGAAAGAAGGGGTACGAATTACAAAAAAAGCATGAGGAAAATTTGAGCAGTAATGGATATTCAATATTTTACTGTAGTAATGGCCTCACAGATATATACATATGTCAAGACTCCTCAAATAATACACGTAGTTTGAAAGTGAAAGTCGTTCAGTCATGTTCAACTCTTTGTGACCCCGTGGACTATACAGTCTGTGGAATTCTCCAGACCAGAATACTGGAGTGGGTAGCCACTGTCATGCAGTTTACTATATATCAATTATAACCTCAACAAAGCAGGAAAAAAAATAAGGCCCCTGCCTTCAGGGACCTTGAAATCTGGGACCATTTAGAAACTAAGAAATTCTTTGCTAATAATTTACTGTTCTAAATCATAGACTTCAAACAGCTCATGCTCCAGCACTTCAGACTTTACCTTCCAGTGCAGAGGATGTGGGATGGACCCCCAGTTGGGGAGCTAATATCCCACATGCCTTGAGGTCAAAAAACCAAAACAATGGAAGCTATATTAATAAATTCAATAAAGACTTTAAACGTGGTTCACAGAAAAAGAAAATCTTAAAAAAAAAACACCCAATCAAAAAATGAGTGGAAGATCTACATAGACATTCCTCCAAGGAAGACATACGGGTAGCCAAAAAAGTACATGAAAAAGATGCCCAATGCAAATCAAAACCTCACACAGTCAGAAGGGTCATAAAAAATCTACAAATAATAAATGCTAGAGAGGGTGTAGAGAAAAGGGGACTCTCCAACACTGTTGGTGGGCATGTATGACAGCCACTATGGAGACAGTATGGAGGTTCTTTTAAAAACTAAACACAGAGTTACCACAGGATCCAGTAATCCTTCTCTTGGCATCTACCCAAAGGAAATCAGTATTTGAAAAGATGCATGCATCCCAACGTTAATTGCAGCACAATTTACAGTGGCTCAGACAGGAAAGAATTCACCTGCAATGCAGGAAACCCAGGTTCAATCCCTGAGTCAGGAAGATCCCCTGGAAAACAGAATGGCTACCCACTCCAATATTCTTGCCTGGACAATTCATGGACAGAGGAGCCTGGCAAGCTACAGTCCATGGGGTCACAAAGAATCAGACACGACTGAGCAACTAACACTTTCACTTTTTTTTCTCTTCCACAGGACATGAAAGCGGTCTAAATGCTCATCGACAGAGGAGCGCATAAAGATGTGGTACACATACGCAACAGAATGTTGCACGCTCCGTCACTCAGTTGTGTCCAGCTCTTCAAGATCCCATGGACTGCAGCCTGCAGGCTCCTATGTCATAAGATTTTGCAGGCAAGAATACTAGAGTGAGTTGTCATTTCCTCCTTCAGAGGCACTTCCTGACGCAGGGATCAAACCCACATCCACTGCACTGCCTGCACTGGCAGGCAGATTCTTTACTGCTTGGGCTTCCACGGTGGGTCAGATGGTAAAGAATCTGCCTGTAATCTGGGAGACCCAGATTCGATCCCTAGGTATGGAAGATCCCCTGAAGAAGGGAATGACAACCTACTCCAGTATTCTTGCCTGGAAAATCCCATGAACGGAGGAGTCTGGAGAGGCTACAGTCAATGGGGTTGCAAAGAGTCAGAAACGACTGAGCAACTAACACTTAAGCCACTTACTCTTAGTCTTCTTTACCACTTGAGCCACTTGCGAAGCCCTACAATGAATAGTACTCTGCTATAAAAAAAGAACAAAATAATGCCATTTGCAGAAAATTAAATGAACTCAGAGATTGTCATACTGAGTGAAGTTAAGTCAGACAGAGAAAGACAAATACGGTATGATATTGCTTACACATAGAATTGAAAAAAATGGTACAAATGAACTTATTTACAGAACAGAAAAAGAGTTACAGATGTAGAAAACAATCTTACGGTTACCAGGAGGTAAAGGCAGGAGGGATAAATTGGAGATTGGGATTGACATGTATGCCCTACTATATACAATGGATAACTAATAAGGACCTACTGTATAGCAAAGGGAACTCTACTCAATACTCTATAATGACCTATATAAAAAAGTTTTAGATAAATAAATCAAATACAGAAAACTTAATAACAACCAAAGAAAAAAAATGGTATAAAAATGAAATAGGTAATCAATCAGCTCTCAATTAAATGAAGGCTCTGCCTTAGTATTTGTTCTGATTTAGAAACAACTCACCTGATTCATCCAGTGCTAAATTTTTTCTGGTTAAGAAATAAAATTAATTTAATACCTTCCCCTCATGCTGGTGCCCAGCCCTACCCTCCTCTTTCTCCCCTTCTCATCACCCACTCCTTAAGGCAGGCAGGATAAAGGTCACCGACTGGGAAAGACACACCCACCTCGTCCGCAGCACCTGACATGTGGCAGGTACCTGATGACTTGTGCATGAATGAATGAATGAATGCTTCCCCGGTGGCATAGTGGTAAAGAACCCACCTGCCACTGCAGGAGATGCAGGAGACTTGGGTTCGATCCCTGGGTCAGGAAGATCCCCTGGAGCAGGAAATGCCAACCTACTCCAGCATTCTTGCCTGGAGAATGCCATGGAAGGAGGAGCCTGGCAGGCGACAGTCCACAGGGTCACAGAGTCGGACATGAATGAATGAAAACATGAATGAACAGAAGAGAATTCAGCGAAGATGCAGGGAGGAGGCCTTCCTTGGATCTGATTTCACAATATCCTGTCATCAACAGCCATCACTTTTTGTTAAATTAGAGGATAACTGCTTTACAGTGTTGTGTTAATTTCTGCTGTACAATAATGTGAATAAGCTAAACGTATGCAGATATCACCTCCCTCTTGAGTCTCCCTCCCGCACCCACGCCACCCCACCAATCTAGGTCATCACAGAGCAGGACCCCTGCGCCATACGCAGCCCCCCACTAGCTGTCTGTCTGACAGTGCTAGCAGTTTCCAGCTCCTGGGTCGGGAAGTTCCCCTGGAGAAGGGAAAGGCTACCCACTCCAATATTCTGGCCTAGAGAACTCCATGGACTACAGTCCATGGGGCCACAAAGAGGGAGACAGGACTGAGCAACTTTCACTTTCACTTCAGCTAGCTTTCTTTCTGCCACTGCTGTCTCAGACATACACCACCCCAGATGGGCACAGGCACGCCACAGATTTCCAGGACCTAAGAGGCCCTTTTTCTGCCCTCCTGTTCAAAGCACATTGCTGAATGTGTGACTACAAATGAACACAGTAACTGTCACATTACAATTCTCAGAAACACAACTCTGTCAAGGGACCCCTCCTCAACCACAGAGAAGGTAATCACTGGATAAGCCACTGCAAATCTCTTTTGTGTGTAGGTTTAAGTAGTAAAAGGGAAGGAAGGGGATAAAGGAAGGGAAGTTCTTTAACCTAGGTTTCCGTTCTCAAGTTTCCACGGTTACCAGTGACAAGCAGAGCGTTACTTCTGTGCCAGGGGCTCCGTCCTACATGGACGCGACTGCACACGTCTGCTCACACATGTTCTGAGACTCTTCAGTGAACACTTCATGTGCTCAGGTTTTTTTTTAATGACATTTTATATCTTTTTGAAAGTACAAATAACTAGAATCACAAAAACATGATTTCTAATCAAGAGGAGCTTAGGAGAGAGAAGCTTTGTGAGTTTCTGGTGGGTGAGAAGTACAGACAGCAAACAGGGCAAAGCTGAAAATGCAATTTCCGGGATAAGTGGTGGCTGGCAGGGCAGTGAGTGCAAACTCTGTGGCTTTTGCATGTGGGCATGAACCTACTTCTGCAGCACAATTAGGGGTACGATTTCCACCCCCACTCCCAGTATTTCCATCGTGGCCAAATGGATTGATGAAGTGATTGTTCAGAGAAACAATAGTCCCAGGGGTGGGAAACCCCTGTGGTGACTGCCCCCAGCCTCATCCTGGAGGCTGACCCATGACATTCAGGCAGGACTGGGTTTCTGAGCAAGGGGAATGTTAGGAGGCTCACAACCTCTTGGGAACTTTATCTCCACACTGCCCACGCCAGACCTCCAGGTCCTCCACTAAAAAAAAAAAAAAACCCTTCTCTCTGCTTATCTGATGTGAGTGGACCACAAAGATGCTTGCAGAGAAGTATGATTTGGAGATAAGATTTCTCTAAAATAAACCGAGCCGTGCTAGGATCCTGCAAGACCAGTGCATGAACTTGGTCTTTAAATAAGTTTCTACTAGATCATATATGACATTTCTCTAGTTTGCGCCAATGTTAACAAGATCATCCTGCAGTCTGTTCACTAAAATACCTTTAAAATATTCAACTACATATAACGTAGCTTCCCTAGATAGCTTGCTGCCCGCAAGAAAGCAACATCCTTCCTTTTTCCCAGTAAAGATACTCAGTCATGCTGGGGAAAGTTCCTTCCTTTTGCTTCTAGAGTGCCTAAGAGACAGGGGTGAAGGGAAGGAGAATGAGGAGGTGGACATGGGGAGAAGGAATCACACGGGACAACACCAGCAAGAAAGAGAAAATGTGTATCTTATATCGAGATCTCTCATCAGAAAAGATGAACTGTCTATCAGTTCTCCCCACAGTAAGATATTCAAAGAGAAATACACAAAATTGCCTAGTTCCACGGATTTCTGGAGGCCTAATGGGTGCTAACCACTGCTTTTACTATTGTCTCTATAGGTATATTTACTTTGTGTTACTATTAATTTACAGAAAACGTTGACAGCACAATCTCTTAATTGTGAACATTCTACAGATAAAACTATTTTAAAAACAATTTCTTCCACTAACTGGGCCTACTTTATGCCATCAAGGAAGTTCTGTTGATATATTTTGAGATATGTGATAGTATTAAGTTTCTAACTAAGATGCAGACTTTGTTAAAAAAAAAAAAAAAGGAAATATGATACAAATGAACTTACATACAAAACAGAAACAGACTCACAGACAGAAAGCAAACTTATGGTCACCAAAGGGGAAAGGCAGGAGGAGAGAGAAACTAGAAGTTTGGAACTAACATATACACACTCCTATATGTAAAATAATCAACAAGGACCTACTGCACAGCCCAGGGAACCGTGGTCAATATTTGCAATAAGGGAAAAGAATCTGAAAAAGAGAAGACAGACATACATGTGTCTAGCTTTGCTGTGTGCCTGAAGCCAACACAACACTGCAAACCAAATGTACTTCCATGAAAACAGAGCAGCAGAGAGATGGGTACTCGTGTCTTTTGGGGATGGACACTGAAGCACCTGTAGAAGAAGCGATGTGATTTCCATAAGATCCTGAGAGTGGGAAGGATGTGCCACGAGATAACCGAGCTGGCGTGGGGAGTGCGACTTGGGGTTCTTTAGCCGAGTGCTGGGTACATACAAGTCAGTGCACCATTCTGCCCACACTTGATTATGTTTGAAAAGTCTAAAAAAATATTTCTTCCCATCACATTTTTTAAAATCCTGATCAGAGCATTGTTGAATATGCTTACAAAAATTCCTTGTGAAAATACAGAAAGTGTGCATTATAAACTGGTAAAAAAAAAAAAAAAAAGTAGAGATGAACAAATTGCTTAAGTGCTGCTAATACAGATTTAGCTATCCTTGTTGGTACTGTGAATACTGGATTCAAAAGAGGAACCAACACAATTCCTGATGTTCACACAGTGCTCTGAGAGGTCTCATTTACTCGACTCTTTGCATCCATCAATCTCTAAGTGCTTCAAGTCTAATTATAAAATGACTGATCTTACTGGAAAAAAATGAGTTATTTAGCATCTGCATTGTATAATTAGATACATGGGGACACTGACATTAAACCAACTGACCAACAGCAAATGAAGACAGAGCTCTAGACTGTGCTACTCTACTCTTTATTGATTATCACAGCTGGGGGCCATCCCTAAACTATTCATCCTCTCTTACTCTGCTATTGCTAATACAATTAACGCTCAAATAATCTAATAAAAATTAATCCATGTTGCAGAATATATGGCCATTCCAAGAGATGCTCTCCAATGCCAAATACATGACTCCCATAGCCCAAGAGCCAGGCTACACTCACTGCGGGCCCACCAGCACCTGTGAGGGGGCATTATCTGCTTGATTTTCTCTTCCTTACCCCCTTATCTCCCTTCCGAGCACACAGGGACCATATCACACCACCTAGACAGCAACCAGCCTTGCGAGGCTTTCAAGGAACTTGTAGGAGTTTCTATAGAAAATGACTTCTGTGAGTATATCTGAAACCTCCATATTACCAAGCACAGGCTTTTAAGTGGATTCAGAAAGAGAGGTGGCTTTTCTCATCAATTCACAAAGGTAATATTAGGTCAAACCATAAGAAACTGCCCTTTTATAAGTGAAAAATGATCAAATACTGGTAATTTCAGGTGGTTCCACTTAATACATTTTGTACCTTTAGAAAACGTTTTGGTCCTACTCACATACCTCACACTCTGAAAGAAAAGCAGCCTGTACTTTTTCTGAGAGTATTTTTTCTAACTTCTACATATCATAATATGTAGCTAACTGTGAGACTCTCATGGAGTACTCAATGTCCATAATAGAAGGGCTGGGGATGGCCGCCTGCCTCGTGTGGTCGCCACCAGCGCCCAGCACAGTGGGAACTCAATGGATATGTGGTATGGGTAACCCAGAAAACATTGGAATTGGAATTAGATTCAACTTAATCAAATTAAAACATCAGACAGTTAACCTAGAATCAGCACAATTATTTTAAATCACACACACTATTTCAATTGCCAAATTGAGAGTTATTTCACTGTTGCTTGTTTCATGGATATCACAGTTGTGAACAATGTAACTCGTACACTCTTCATTTCAAGTTATGAAAGGAAGTATGAATAGGTGAATAGTTTATGTCCCCAAATCAAAAAGTCTTACATTCCACACACAGGATATTAAGTATCTGGAACTAACCCCCATATCCTCAGACCTTTCAAGTGTCTCCCCTGCACCTCCTCACCCCTCCAGCTCTCACAGCCAACATTTATGTAGCACCTGCTCCTGTTCTCAGGAATTTCCAGCTGATTGGGAAGAGATGATTACTTGTGAGGCAGTGTGGAAGGTTCTTTCCTGAACAAAATGCAGTGGGACACAAAGGAAGAAGAGGTTGATTCTTCCAGGAGAAGAGTCAGAGAAGGTTGCATGGAGAAGGTGCCTCTTTGAGCTGCACCTTGAGTCCTAAAGAAGAGTTTTCCAAGCAAAGAAAAAGAGTATTACTGACAACTAGAATATCATAGGCTAAGGAGCAAAGCATATTTAGGGATGTCAGTGTACCCGCATGTTCAGATAACTGAGAAGGACAAGTGGAAGAGGCAGCAGGGAGAGTGGGAGGGTGAGAAGGGACCAGACTACGGAAGGCTCTGATTATAGGGGTTGCACTTAACCTTAAAGGAAATGAGGAACCATGGCATTGAATGATTATATTTTGGCGTGCAAGGGCCCAGGCTGCTAAAAACAATAAACTGGGATCTCTCTGGTGTCCAGTGATTAAGACTCTGACATCCCAATGTAGGGGGCCCAGGCTCGATCCCTGGTCAAGGAAGCAGATCCCACAGGCCGCAACTAAAGACTCTGCATGCCACAAAGAAGACTGAAGATTCTGTGTGCTATCACTAAGACCAGGTGCCGCCAAATAAATAAATAATAATAATAATTTAAGATAATAATAAAAGGAAAAATCATTTTTACTTTGCATTATATATCTTATACCTCATTAGACTAAGAACCAGCAGGACTCTAACAAGAGCTTACTGTTTAAGAGGCAAGACTCTGGAGTCAGAATGCCTGGGTTTGAATCTCAGCTCTGTCACTTACTTGTTGTGTCTCCTTGAACAAGCTACTCAACCTTCCTGAGCTTCAGTGCCTTTAGCTATTCCAAAGGATGCATAACAGCACCACACCTCACTGGGAGGACCCAGAGGAATCGGGTGGAGAGGGAGATGGGAGGGGGGATCGGGATGGGGAATAAGTGTAAATCTATGGCTGATTCATATCAATGTATGACAAAACCCACTGAAATGTTGTGAAGCAATTAGCCTCCAACTAATAAAAAAATTAAAAAAAAATAAAAAAAATAAATAAATAAATAAAAAAAAAAAAAAAAAAAAAAAAAAAAAAAAAAAAAAAAAAAAAAAAAAAAAAAGAAATGAAGAGTCAATTCACGTTAAGCTCTCAAAACAAAGCTGACAAATAGCCAATGTTTGATAAATTTAGCTATTAATATTATTTTAAAACAACATTAGTCCTTAGGGAACATAAAGGAAAAGTTTCTAGTTCTATTAAAAGAAAGACCCTCACACCTACCTTCTAGACGCCAGGAAAGGTCTTCTGAGAACTGATATCAAATTTGTTTGTAGCTTAGAAAATAAAATGGCATGAATGAGATTCTTCCCTGGGTCAGGACAAATATCAGTTCCCTAACATTACAGAAGGATAAAATAGAAATGACAAGTATCTACCAACATCCACTCTTTTCATCTGGAAAAAGAGATTAACCTCTATTTCATGGGTCTGATAATTCTGTTTTTTAAAAAGGACTATTGATGCTTCACGTGACTGTACTATTTTCACCCTGTGAGGCTATTTTAGCTCTCTCTTACAGTATGAAACCAATACTGAATCTGCAAACTACTATATGAGCACTTCCTTTTACGTTAGAAACAGTTGATCTCTGGCAGCTCACAGCCTTTACATGCCACAGCAGAGAGCATCTTTGGCACAAAACTGCTCTTTCTTCAAAGTATACTGTTGACAGTAGTTACTACAAGGGCACACCTTAACAAGTGTCCTAAGCTTTCTTGAGGAAGAGTTCTTCTTTCTGCTGAACATAAAGATGAATAGAAGCCTGATCCTTATGTATGAATCAGGCAGCTTCAGCTGGATTCCTGGCTCTGCAACCCTGGACGAGGCACTCAACCTCCTTATCCTCCAGTTTCCTCATCTGTAAAATGGAAATGATAGGTGCATCCACCTTATAAAGTTCAGAG